>NC_047066.1:15524636-15728502 GCF_902459465.1 Asterias rubens | reverse complement strand
GTGCAATCCCAAGTAAAGTGAAATGAAATTGATTGCAGGACTGATCAATAAGATGTCATTCCCTCTTACAAATTGCTGACTTCAGGTTTAAAGGGAACCCTTCCTTTGTGGCGTGTCATGGCCTAGCGGTTAAGAGCAGAGTGTGGGTTCGAGAGTTGTGACACTTGTGTCCTTAAGCAAGACACTGATGATCAAGACAAGACAACCATGATGCATCGTCCTTCAGTTGGGACATAAAGCCGTAGGTCCCGTGTGTTATTTAATGCACGTAAAAGAACCCAGTGCACTTACAGTATTGTTAAGACAAGGGGTTTGCCCCGGTGTTCCTGGTCTGATCGTCAGCAAATTGCGCCACAACACCTTGTAAAACATTACAAGGTGCTATAAAAGGATTAGGTCTCGTAATTCAAACGTAATCCCACACATGTATCTTGCAGGAAATACTGTATGTTACAGTGCCAGGAGTGTCACTTAGTGACGGACATGTGCGCTATATTAGAAGCAACTATTATAATTTCTATTTATTTAAACCTGTACTTTGAAGGGAATCCATTCTCAAAATAGGTTTACTATCAACTACGACACTAGTTGTGACTAACTTTTAAATTTAGTTGAAAGGATTGGAGGATAGTGTCACTGATGTTGTTGTGAATGGTAGTGAGTAGGCATAGTCGTGACTGGACACAATTGGTTCACCAAACAGGTAGTCGCGCCTATTTTTTAAGTAGTAGTGGCAGCACAATTAACCGAGTAGTTGAAAAATGGTAGTCGTGACTCAACTCAATTATTTAGTCGCTTCTATGACATTAGTCACACTTTAGTCGCCCAGGCCAACTATCAAGACATTTAGGGCTTCTCACCAAGTAAGTATTCATGTTTAATAATTTGTTTGGAGTATTTACCAATTTATCTATCATGACCTTTAAGAGAAGATTCTTCATAATTTGAAAATTTATTTATTTCTTGCAGAATAAAAAAATAAAATTAAAAACTTGAAAAGTGACTATTGTGTCAGGGTAAAAGAGAGGGTGTACATTTCTCCACAATGATTGACCGTAAAAATTTACTTAGAAAAGAGCACTGGAGAGCTGTTGATTTTGTAAAACATTGGTAGAAACGACGCCCTTTGAAGAAATGCAGCTTTAGAGAAAGATTAATTTTCAACCCCAAATCTGAATCTGAAAAAGGATTCAGGCATTGAATGATTTGATGGAGCAAAATTTCTTGTCTACATGTAATACATGTGCTATAGTAAAGGAGAAAAGATGCTTCAACAAACATTTGTGAATGTCCCTTTAATACATGGGCCGGTGTTTTGACAAAATATTGATGAATCCATATGCTACACAAGCTGCTATTTTACAAAATGCTAAAAGCAAGATCATTGACGTCAACTGCTCAATTCAACTGCTCAATTCTCCATGCACGCATACATGATGTCAAACTCAAAAAAAACGAAAAGCTCCATAAGCTTAGAGAAGCTTAAGATAACACCTGCGTGCAGTGAGAAAGCTCTGCACTGTCGAGAAAATGCCAGGAAATGATGCCCTTGCCTTTTATCCTGAATAACCTTGCTATGCAGTCACGTGTGTCTGTTGGACACCCTATTTTACCTTTGCACACACTGTTTTATCTGTCATTTACATGAAATGAAACATACGTGAACAATTTGGACACCCAGTTTTTTAATTTCCTGCAAATTTTGACACATTTTTACCAAGTCTTGGCTAAAACATTGATGACACCCTGTTTATCTGTGAAATGTATTGTACATTTGTAAGTGAACAATTTGGACATAGTTCTTAAAGTTGCCAGCAAATACGTTTACCAAGTCTTGTCTAAAACATTGACCATGGAACAAATTGGACACCCAGTTTATAGAAATTCCAGATAATTTGGAAGCCATTTTACCAAATCCTGGCTAAAACCTTGATGGCACATTGAGTAGGCTGAATATTGGAATCGCTCAGCTTCCCCAGCACAAAACCATCCATGAATATTTCATATGCTTAAATCTTGTCTTGCATCACATGTAGCATGCATTCACAAGGTGTGAGGAGTAATGCTGATTTGCCAGGGGGGGGGGAGCTGGCTTTGCGATCAGGCCTGGCACTTGGGGGGCAAATGATTGTGGATTTAAAATAAAATCTGCATCAAACAAAAGTCTGCCTCAAGGGAGAACTTGTGTGACAAATGCAGAAATTCCTCTATTATTGATTTGTACAAATGTACGTTTGTTTTTACTTCTCCCTTTACCCTTCCCAACCCTTAAGGATCGGGTGAAACACCAACATACTGCACATACTTCAGGTAAAGAAAACATTCTGAAACTTGAGGGCATTAAAGATTGTTTTCATCTTCCACATTCTAAAAAAACAAGGCAAACCCATCTTGATCAAACCTCGATAGATTCTTTGTATTGAATCAATAGACCTACAAAATGAAGTACTTGAATATCAATTAATTCAAATGGTGGTACAGGATTTAAAACAATAAACAAAACTGTCCCTTTCTTGTCTCAATGTAAGTACATGTACATCTCCTGACGATGACTAGAGCAAGCTTGTCGAATTGTTAAAACCAATTTAAGAACTGACTTCGCAGCAGTACAGTTAATCATGATCCTATTAAGGTAAAGTAGCAGTCCCAGCCTATTATCTATACCCTCTGCCCGGGTAAAAGCAGTCCCAGTTCTTTTCAGAACTGAGAAGTCTCCGGAACATCCGAGTATCTACAGCAAACAGTTCTCTAAGAGCAAACTCTACCTGGCAAGTAGATACACACATGGTGTTACCGCAAACCAAATATACTGTATTGATACCTCACCATGCAATCCCTCAAATCCTATTACATGAAATGCAAAATGTACATTATAACATCAACACACTTAAAATAATGCGCACAATTTCACAATTACGAAGTCTGAATATCTTTGGTGACTCAAAATATTCAAATTCATTATTCTAGCAATGTGTCAAGTCAGGAAATCAATTGAGGAAACCAGATTTCTTACAACTGTGTTCAGTTTAACGTGTCTCTGTTTTACCAGTTAAAATTCCACACAGTGACAAAATATTACTGGAAAGCTGTTTGCATTTTATACACAGCATTCATAAAAAACAATATTTCTCTATAAAAAGACAAACTCTCATTTTGTAGGAAACCACTCTCTTCACTACTTACCATTGAAAGGCTTTGGGTACCAGGGAAAGTGTTGTCCTGTTAAATCATCAAGCATCTGTAGACGACCATTATTCGTAATCATCTGACCACTCATACTGTTGATTAGAACTAATGTGGGGATACCGGTCACTTTGAATCTCTTACATAGTTTTGTCTACAGAGAGAAATAAACAGAAAGAAGACAAAGAAATGATATCAAATTGTATCAAATCTGCAAAAGTGCGATAGACTCCTTTAAAGACAGTGGACACTATTGGTAATTGTGTCACAGACCAGTCTTCTCACCAGTTTCTCAACATGCATAAAATATCAAACCTGTGAAAAATTGAGCTCAGTCGGTCGTCGAAGTTGCGAGATAATAATGAAAGAAAAAACACCCTCGTCACACGCAGTTGTGTGCTTTCAGATGCTTGATTTCAAGACCTCAAGTTCTAAATCTGAGGTCTCAAAATCAAATTCGTGGAAAATTACTTCTTTCTCGAAAACTACTCCACTTCAGAGGGAGCCGTTTTTCACAATGTTTTATACTATCAACCTCTCCCCATTACTTATTACCAAGTAAGGTTTTAGGCCAAAAATTATTTTGAGTAATTACCAATAGTGTCCACTGCCTTTAATAGGCTGCCATTGTCATGGTCAAACAACGTTGGTTATTACAATCAAGTATTGCAATGCCAGGTACATTGTAGCAGAGTGTCAACAGATTTTTGATGATTATAAGTCCCAAAAAACCTTTGTGAACTTTTTTGTTGGAAATTTTGGTGAAGTACTATGTGAAAAGAAATATTTAAAAAATATACACTATTTCTAAACAAGTCTGAAATTCCAGCTATGCTTCTAGTGTGAACTCAAAATTTTCAGGGATTATGTCAAAAATGCTACCGTCAATGAAATGAAATTTAACACAGGTTACATGTAGTTTTATTGATCTACATTTTTGGATTAAAACAATCAAACGGTTAAAAAAACCAAAGATACTTTGCCTGCAATTGATGTACAATTTGCATTTGGTACAAAAAACAAAATTTGTTTGGTACCAAAAATTTTATTCAGTGCCATACACATGCTAATATACTACAAAACAGTGTATGGTTCGTTAACAATTCTGAAAATCAATTCTTATGAACACGCCACTTCCCCCCCAAAAAGAGAGCGAACAAAATTCTTGGCGACAAAATACCTACAAAAATTTCTAAACAAAAAAATAAATAAACCACACAACAGCGCGGCCGTAAATTAAAATCATACACATCTGGCTGATAACTTGTGACACTGAGATTAAGAAGTCTGCAGAGGACTGCAAGGGTTTGCGCCGATTGTCATTTGTGGAGCTTGTTTGATTGGTCTGACCGGCAATCTCTTATCAATCTTCGGGATCACGCTAGATTCACAGGCAATACTAAGCTGCCTTCTGGCTATACACTGTGAAATTTACTCTTTCTCTGATGTATAGCTGGCTCGCTGCAATGTGCTGCACTAACTCGACCAGTTCAGGAACCAAAGCAAGGGCTATTTTGAATACAGTTTTACCTGTATTGATATGTAAAAGCAACTATGCACTTCTCAGATTCAGGTGACCAAAACCACAGGGATTCGAACCCACAACCTTTGCCATTCTAGAGCAGATGTCTTACCACTAGACATTAACTCAGCCAGTTCAGGAACCAAAGCAAGGGCTATTTTGTATAAAGTTTGTATTGATGCCTGTTTGAACAAGTACATCTTAGATTCCTGTAATCAAAACCACAGGGATTCGAACCCACAACCTTTGCCATTCCAGAGCAGATGTCTTACCACTAGACATTAACTCAGCCACTTGAAATATCAATGCAGTGGCTATTTTGTGTAAAGTTTGCATTGATGTGTGTTTAAGCAAGTACATCTCAGATTACTGTGCTTTTTAAAACCACAGGGATTCGAACCCACAACCTTTGCCATTCTGGAGCAGATGTCTTACCACTAGATATTAACTTGGCCAGTTCAAGAACCAATCTTCAGGAACCAATGTTTCAGGAACGAATGAGTAAAACAATGTCACGATAATATGTTCACATGCTAAAATAACTTCATCTTTCCACTGAGACGAAACAATCTTTGGTGACTTGTTTTACTAATATCTCAAAAACTACAACACCTCAGCAAAAAACATTTGAAGGGAAGCTTTCAACCATTGTGTCCAACAAAAAGTACCCAGACCCTTTAAAGGCGTGTTGACTAAAATGCTACAGTACTCCCCCTGCATAGTAATCTCTGCAGCTATGCGCAAATTATCTGGGACTGTTGACAGGAGATTAGAGTTCTTATTAAGTCTGGCAATCTAATTAGTAGGCATTAGAGTCTTAATGGGTCAATGTCTACCACTTGCAATCCAATTAAGCCTCTGCATTGGCATACATGTAGCATGATGGTATGGTGTGTTAAAGGGAATTTGGTAATCACTCTCGAATTTAATAGCAATCAAAACCCTTGGTTAGAGGTCTACAGTCAGCATTTGATAGCATTGTGAGAAGCATTTCACTTCAAAGTAATTTGAATTTAATATTTGGCAAAAATTTGAAATTGAGAAGCGTTTCAGATTGTGAAGGTACTGTACACGTTTGGTAATTGTCAAAGACCATGTGTTCTCACTTGGTGTATCCCAACATAAACATAACATAACAGGCCTGTGAAAATTTGGGCTCAATCGGTCATCGAAGTTGTGAGAAAATGATGAAAGAAAAGACACCCTTGTTGGACAAATTTGTGTGCTTTCAGATAGGAATTAAAAGACTTCTAGCTAGAAGTCTTTTATTATTTTAGTGAGAAATTACCTCTTCCTCAAAAACTATGTTACTTCAGAGGGAGTCGTTTCCCACACTGTTTTATACTATCAACAGCTCTCCAATGCTCGTTACCAAGTCAGTTTTTAAGTTAATGTTTGTTTTGAGTAATTACCAAACGTGTACCTTCCCTTTAAGGGAATATTCTTTCTAGTGAAAAATCAGAAATCAGACTTAAATAGGAAGAATACCATGCACGGTGGATACGTAGATACCATAAAATCACTCTGCGATACCTGTTCTCACCAATCTCAATGGGATAAAATGTTTTGTACACTACAGTTGCTGAATGCAACCTCATCCCCTCGTGTTGTTAATATTATGATCCAGCAAGGCACTATGGAAAAGATTAATCACCTACGTAGCCATAGGAATGAGGTTGTTTTTGCACATGTATAAATTGTTTATCTACATTCCATGTGTGGTGGTATACACCTAATGCAGAAGGCATGAACAAATATAGTATGCAATGCATTACACGTACATTGTACAAATGTATAAAAGTAGAGAAATGGCCCAATGCAATTGCAAGCAAACTGATAAACGAAATGCCAAAGCTGTTTTGCTAAAAAAAATGCTTCATTCCTTTGTCATAACAAAAACTTAACTAAAATTTTAGTCTTTGTGAATTTCATTACTTGAAGCCTTTACTTTCAAGGTCTTTGTTCCTGTCACATTCATATAAATTTCCCCATCATGTTTTTCAGATAACAAAGTATATTATAAGGAACAGCCTATCCCCCAACCCCAATAAAAGTTACAAATCTGAATTGAAAGATAACAAGATAACTACGATAACAGTCAATACAATCCAGTGAACAATTTCCCTTTATACCAAATACTACACAAAATGATATAGTTGCTACACAGAAATAATCATTTGCTACTCAATTATTAGCATTTGTGCATATTTGTTGGACAAAAACAGTGCCACAGTAAACCAAAACTGATGTATCAATTTCTCTTCTACAATCTGCCCCGCCCACCCCCAGGGCTCTCCCTGTGACCATAGCTCACCATGTCACATTCCATTTATCACTGTCAACAGATGGCTGACCCAAGTCTTGCCTGGAAGAAAAATTCTCCAGAGAACTACCATTATATACTAGTTATAGTGCATATTTATAGCATCAACGGTGATGGACGATGCTCAGGTGCAAGAGTAATTATGGGACAACTCACCTAACATTTATAAACAATTACTTGTTTATCAACTAAGGTTGTTATACCTCTGTACAAATTGTGAAGTTTGATTGGTCAAGAACCAATCACGTGCCGTGCAACAAATACGCCTGTATCATGGCTAAAGATGCGCGCTACGCGTAATGCACAGCGCGCCAGGTAACATGAAAAGTGATGTACACCGGTGTACATCACCTTGATCGTTCCCACCGTTGGTCGATTTCCAGCGCTGTACGATACACACGCGGGTTCGAGGGAACATTCGGGAATTGTTTCTTGTTCGTTTAGTAATTAAACAATGAATACTCCGTCGTAACAGAACTTCGAGAAGAGGAATTATATTAATGTTACCAAGGTATAACAAAACAGTTGTTACACGCTGTGATTGGGGTCCATGGGTTTTGTACACCCTCGGGGGGGGGAAATGGCACCCTCGGCTTCCGCCTCGAGTGCCATTTCCCCCCTCGGTGTACAAAACGCCATGGACCCCATCATATCGTGCAACAATTGTATACTGTATCAATCTTTGACCCTTCTTGAAGTTACAGTATCTAAATTTAACTCGGACCTTGAACTATGCTGTTGAAGGGGCAAGGCAATTTTGCTCTGGTTAGGGGCACTTCTCGTCATGAGGAAAAAGTCAATTTGTATTAGGCCAAACAAAATAATATATATGTGTTTCCTATTACACCGGCCAAAAATTAGGGTCGGTAGGGACGAAAACACATTTTATTTTGTTGAATTATTTTATTGCTTCAAAACTTAGGGTAGGAACCAATGTTAAAAATATTTTTGCCCTTGCATGTAAATTCAACGATGTCCAAGTTCGACTCGAAAATCTCTTAAAATGACACAGAAAATAAGCCCCAAAAAGCAACCGTTCCGAGGTCTGTAAATTTCACGTAACACAAAAGCAGATTCTACGCCTGTAGTCGTTGTTACTTTGCGTGCGGCAACAAAATACAAGAAACATTGATCGCTAGAGGTCGTTTTGGAACAATGCAATACAGTGAGATAAAACGCCCTCTATTGGTAAAATCTACGCGAACCGGCAATAAACGCATTGAGACAAGACTCGACGTGTCACGTGGGAATTTTAGCGGGTTTCCAGGCGGCGCAAATGCGGGGGCGTAGCGCAGCTCATCGGCGTACATCGCTCAATCAACATCTGTTGTGCAATCTCAAGATTGAGCAGCGCAATTAACAGATTGCTAGCATTACGAACTCGCACGTGTAAATGCATGCTGCGACCTCCCAACACACGCTACACACGTCGTCCGTCAGTCGTTGCAATACTAGTACTTGATCAACCATGGATCAACGACGCCTTTTCTCGTAAGAAAATGTGTATTTTCTAATGCTTTATTTTAAATGTGAAAACATTTTAGAAAAAAGGAAACATCAAATATAATAACGTTAAAATCGTGCGGTATTTTGTCAAACGGGGAGTGGGATCGGGGTTGTTTTATTTTATTTTGTCTGTAAATGTATAAAATTACGTAGGGTCGGCGTGTTTGTCTAGGGTCGGTCAGGTAACCAGAAACACACATATTATTTTGTTTGGCCTTAGAACTACGCAAAGGAAACCACAGCAAAGGCACAGGAGACCACAGCAATTGAAGTGGGTTAGTTTGAGGGCTTTATCAATCTTTGACCCTTCACACAGTATCAAATTTTAAAGGCAGTGGACACTATTGGTAATTACTCAAAATAATTATCAGCATAAAACCTCATTTGGTTAACGAGTAATGGGGAGCTGTTGATAGTATAAAACATTGTGAGAAATGGCTCCCTCTGAAGTGACGTAGTTTTCGAGAAAGAAATAATTTTAACAAATTTGATTTCGACACCTCAAGTTTAGATATCAAGCATCTGAAAGCACACAACTTCGTGCGACAATGGTGTTTTTTCTTTCATAGTTATCTCACAACTCTGACGACCAATTGATTTCAATTGATGACCGATTGAGCTCAAATTTTCACAGGTTTGGTATTTTATGCATATGTGGAGATACATGTACACCAAGTGAGAAGACTGGTCTTTGACAATTACCAACAGTGTCCACTGCCTTTAAGAAAATGTCCCTACACCTCTCGGTTCAGGGTCTATGGCATCCGAAATTCCTCAAGATGGAAGTCAACAACCCCAGGTCACAATTGGGCCAAATATTTATTGGGCTCTCAAATCTGTTTAGAATAGAATATTTTAGGGCCTACAGAATATTAATGAAGCCAACACTCTGTGGTGGTGCACCCTGTATGGCTTGAATTGGGGTGAAAAATACACAAGACTGCAGCGCTTGCTTTTTTACTGCACCAGAATCAAAATGAAAATCTGGTCTACCTCCATGCTTACACCATGAGAAATCCTGTGTACTTCAACAATTCTACCTCCATGCTTTAACAGTGTATGCATTATGCATCACCACGGAGTGGGTATCCCTATGGTCAGAAAGATCCATGTTCCATTAGCACTGTACATGTTGTACAGGTAGGATGCTCAGGGTAAGCAGCTGTCAATCAATCAATAAACACCTTGACAGGTGTCACTTA
The DNA here is from genome assembly GCF_902459465.1 of Asterias rubens. Taxonomy (NCBI): domain Eukaryota; kingdom Metazoa; phylum Echinodermata; class Asteroidea; order Forcipulatida; family Asteriidae; genus Asterias; species Asterias rubens. Next base: position 15,718,766 of record NC_047066.1, on the reverse strand, counting down.
ACACCTGGATAATGGGACATCATGACCACACCACACCCTGGTCCATCACATGGTCAATAATGGATGCCCGAGCACACACACAGATTCTTATGGTACTGTCCATCATGTGCAAATTTCTTCATCCATGCTTCCACCATGCTACAAACAAGTCTGTTATAGAAGCAGATGGCAAAGTGGTTAATCCACTCAACATAAACCAAGAAAACCAAGTGTATACTCATGGTTGCTCCATGGTATACTTCAGGTTTAGCCCTTGACTCAAAAATAACACAAGTGCACACAGCCATTTTGATTTCTCCTCTTCAGAGTGTAGTTGAGTCTAACCTCATTCCCAGGGGTGATCGATCTCGCCGCGCCATTTTTTCCCAGCATGCCTTGCTCGATCATAACCCCTGGAAGTGTGACTTCAAAATATCCAAATATATGGGATATAACCATTAGTCCTGTGGTTGGTCTGTTCTGTGTTGGGCGTTAGTCACGCACGGGCTGGATGCGCTGTGTGTAATAAAAGTCATAAACTTGCCTTGGCGTTCAGTGATTGCGTGATGAATGCGTACATCTTTATACGCACGCGTTTTGGCGTGTAGAGCTTTTTTTATATTTTGCGCGTATGTGATAGCCAATCAAAGACACGGATCGGAGTTTCCCTCCCAGGGGTTAGAGATGTACGCAGAGCTAGCGTGATACGGCGCGCTGCCCATGGTAGCGAGGTTGGGTTGACTCGAGCCTGGATTTTTATCATTGACGGAACAAGGAGCAGGTCTATGAGCATGATGGGAAACTTTTTTCAAAGTGCAAGTCTACATGTATGGGAAAATTGTTCAAGGGGTAGTCAGTTCCAATTGGGTGGTGTCCCGAACTGTGATGGCTCTCCATCTAGGGTTCTGTCCTTCATTGCTGTCCATAGGGGTAACTATGGGAACAATTCTCCTTGACTCAATAATACCTCGATATGGGCGTTTAGTGTTAAAGTCACGACTCTTTATTGCTTTTGTTACATGTAGGCCTACGTATGTCTAGTCACAACTACTGCTTTTCAAGTGTCGAAGTCACGACTAATTGAAACTTGATAGTCAGGTAGTGGATATCAGTAGTCATACATGCCAAATTGTCATTGTCTGCTCTGCTCTATGCTCTGATGCTGTTGCATCAAAATAGTTGCTTGCTGAATTGGCATCCATTGCAATGCATACATTTCAGCCTTAATTATTACCCCTTTGCGCGTGCAGAGATCCTTAGTCTTAGGTTTTGAAAAACAGTCGCAACTGGTGTCGCAGTGGCAACCATTTGAAGCACTGCTAGCCGGGTAATGAGTTTGACGAGTCGCCCATGCCAAATTATCATTTGTCTGCCCTGATATATTGAGCATCAAAAGAATTTCGTAATGCAATTTTACCATCCAGCGATCCACAATCTTGGGTTTTGAAAAATTTTTGGATTTCACAAAGGTTTAAGACTAGTCTTATCTCAAGTTAGGAAGTGTTACTCGTCCTAAGACAAGTTGCTCGTCCTCACTAAGGACTATTCTTAAGTTTTGAATATCTCATAAAGTCTAAATGATTAGGTTATATGCACTTAAACTATTTCTGTGACGTCAGTCTACTGTTGAAAGTGTAGATTATTTTTTTTGCGAATCTACACTTTGTTACGAATCTACAGTTGAGTGTAGATTCATTACAAGCTTTAGTGAATAGTTCAACTTGAAAATTACTGTCTTTCCAAACTGATAGAGCATGAAGTGCAACAAAACAGCTGAAAATATGTTATCTTTCAATTTACAAAAACATTTTCCAGTTGAGAAAAATCACTTTAGTATCACATTTTTTTTTAGCTGAGGAAACTGACGTTGTACTCGATAATGTTGCAAGCCTGCCTATATATTTTGTAAAATAGTTGTAAAATGTGATCAACCGTCATTTGACAACGTATACGAAATTATATAGAAATTAGATAGACTAACTAGTCTTGTTACCATTGAGATGAAATCCAGTTCATTGAAACAGTTACATAACCAATGGGGGAAATAGTTTAAGTCAGAGAATAGACTCTAAAGTGTAGATTCGTGATTACAATGTAATCGCCTTCGGCTCGTAGATTCTATTCACGAATCTACACTTTCTCGCCCATTCTCCTTAACGTAATGTCAAACAACATCCAAGAAATTCAGAATAGCATGTAGCTGGAAGACCACCATTGATATAAAGAAATGTATCCAGCCTCTAATAAAAATGTCTGGATCCACCCTAGCCTGTATTCCAGACTGCTTGTTATTGTTGTGTCTCCTAACTCCAATTGTAGCTGACATAAATTGGTCAATGTACAAATGACTGTGTGCTGGTTCACTGTAATTTATGGCAGGGCAAGCAATAAATGTCTGCAACAATGATGTATGGAGTCAACCTTCAGGACTCAACTAAATGTAAACACAATGACAACAAATCTGTGGAAAATAAGTAACAAACCACAGGGAAAACTGACGAGATAACTGCCAATATTTCTACATTGAATTCAGAACCCAATAAGATATGAATCAACTATAAATAAATAGTTTCTTTGGGGTAAAACCTACATGTACAAACATGTGTAAAATCTCTTTTAGAGGGTTGGCTCTAAAAAGAGCGGGTGTGGTCCCAATGTTTTGAACAATATACTCTGCTCATCTTCAAAACAATACTGAATGCCTGGACCCTGCGTATTTTATATTTTGCATAATTTCAAAACATTCACCGAGCTGACAATATTTTTTTTTTAAATGCTTCTTTCCTTTTAACACACAGTATGGTTTGTGGTTACAACATGTGTGCATGTTCTTGCCAGGTATCTCTTGCCAGGTATTTGTATCTTGCTGCGCTTTAAAGACACTGGACACTATTGGTAATTGTCAAAGACCAGTCTCCTCACTTGGTGTATCCCAACATACACATAAAATAACAACCCTGTGAAAATTGAGCTCAAATTGGTTGTCGCAGTTGCGAGATAATAGTGAAAGAAGCAACACCCTTGTCAAACGAAGTTGTGTGCTTTCAGATGCTTGATTTCAAGACCTCAGATTTAGAATCATATTCGTGGAAAATTACTTCTTTCTCGAAAACTACATGTACATCACTGCAGAGGGAGCCATTTCTCACAATGTTTTATACTATCGACCTCTCCCCATTACTCATTACCAAGTAAGGTTTTATGTTAACAATTATTTTGAGTAATCACCAATAGTGTCCACTGCCTTTAAAGACACTGGACACTATTGATAATTGTCAAAGACCAGTCTTCTCACTTGGTGTATCCCAACATACTCATAAAATAACAACCCTGTGAAAATTGAGCTCAATTGGTTGTCGCAGTTGCGAGATAATAGTGAAAGAAGCAACATTGTCTAACGAAGTTCCGGCTTTGAGATGCTTGATTTCGAGACCTCAAATTCTAAATCCGAGGTCTCAAAATCAAATTCGTGGAAAATTACTTCTTTCTCGAAAACTACATCACTTCAGAGGGAGCCATTTCTCACAATGCTTTATACTATCGACCTCTCCCCATTACTCGCTACCAAGTAAGGTTTTATGTTCACAACTCTTGTGAGTAATTAGCAATAGTGTCCACTGCCTTTAAGAGGGGGCTTCTAATCTTCTAAGTACTTTCTATTGATCTTTTTAACAAAATTGCTTAGGAAAAACACTAGATTGCTACATGTACATATTAAAGCATGTTGTTTGGCTGCTCCTGCTGGCTACAGTTTAGTCACTGAAAACGTTTTGAAAGTTGTTATGTCGTTAGTGCTAATCAGACATTATTTTGAATCTGCTAAGCATCACAATCTGAAAAGCATCACAATATTGTTTGAGAAAACTATTTTGTGGATGTTTCACCCCACACATGTACACTTCCACACCACCTCACCATTACCCACTAACACCACATCAGTCTCACTTGCTATTGACATATCATTCCATTCTTTCATACAAAGTCTGCTTTTCACAACCAGAATAAATGAAAAGAAAGAAAGCAAGCAAAAGGTTACAAGTACATTGTACCTACATTTAACTCTACAAAGCCGTGAGCTTGTACCCATAAAGCGTAAAAAACAGAGGTAAACAGTACAATGAAACGGGTCCTGTTGATTTTCCTTACAAATACCACAAAGTCTGTGCTTGATACTGCATGCACCAATGCAGTCAGTTAGGAGACCAAAACCGGCTCTTTTCAGAGCCAACACTCACTCAAAAGCGATGGTTGTACCCGTAAGTTTACTATTGATTTATAGTTTCTTTTTATGCAGTCAGTTTCTTCACTCTGAGATCTTTGAATAATTCTAGTTGAAGTGTGGGGCCGGTTGAATCACGCTCGAGCACAGCTGTTTATATTTTTCAAGCTACCTGTGGTGATTTGTGTATTATAAATATTAGACATCATGTAGGCCCTTCAATGTACAGTATCATGTTTACCACTAGTCCAATTATGGATCATTCTGCTCTAATTATCTTTGACAAATGAAATTGGTCAGCCTACATTGCAGGCTACATGGCAACATTAGAAGTTAGAAGGAATTCATGTCGTGCAATCATGAAGACTTGTGAGATGCTAGCAGCAGCACACATATTGTAGGTCCCTTTTTGCGGCTCTAAGCGAGCACATACACGCTCAGTATTGCGCGCATCGGTCTCGACACGCTCAATACTGGCGAGAACTGTGAAAAAGCACGGTCAAAAAGTATCTCATTAGTACCAACTTGATATCATCGACATGAGCAGTACAAAGATAGCCTATAAAAATAGTAAAATTCTGGTACTTCAGGAGGGCGTGTCATGGTCGAGCACCGAGTTCAAGCTCTGGTGTTTCTGTTCAGCAGAGTGTGCATTCGAGTCCCTGTCGTGACACTGTGGGGCAATGCAAGCCTAAATTTTTGAAGTTTGGCCTACAATGTAAGCACGTTGAATTAAAGCCGCTGGACACTTTCGGTACAGAAAAAAAAAAAAAAAAGTTCACAGATTTACAAATTAAACTTGGTAATGGTGAAAGACTTCTCTTGAAATATTATTCCATGTAATGCTTTACTTTTTGAGAAAACAATAAAACAATATCAATTCTCGATATCGCGAATTACGGATTTATTTTAAACACATGTCATGACACGGCGAACATGCGGAAACAAGGTGGGTTTTCCCGTTATTTTCTCCCGACTCCTATGACCGATTGAGCTTAAATTTTCACAGGTTTGTTATTTTATATATAAGTTGTGAAACACCAACTGTGGGCCTTGGACAATACTGTTAACCGAAAGTGTCCAATGGCTTTAAGGAAAGAACCCTTAGTGGAATGGCATCATAGAGTTACTGTTTGCTTTAAAAATATAAGATCTACAAACAATTCGGCCAATGTATATTTTTTTCTGTTGTTTACAGTGGTACTACATTCCTACAAAAAGTATACCCATAACTGCTTCTGTGCACACCATAGACGTACATTATGCACACACGCTATTAGCAAAGACCATTTGAAACATGGTTCAGCCATGGTTCAGCCATGGTGGAATGTTCAGCTTCACAACAGATTTGTCTTGTATAAAAAGTTTGTAATTTTTGTGGAACACATGCCCCAAAGTCCATTGGGCTAATGTACCACTTGGGACTCCAGTAATTTCCCTTCCAGCTGCCATTGCTTCAGGCTATGGCATCAAGAATGTACAGATCCAGACTAAAGTGGGTTCGCTCATGGAGGAAGATCTCTCCTATGGTTTACTTAAAGACACTGGACATGTTTGGTAATTGTCAAAAACCAGTCTTCTCACTTGGTTTATCTCAACATAAATGCATAAAATAACTAACCTGTGAACATTTGAACTCAATTGGTCATTGAAGTTGCGAGATAATAATGGAAGAAAAAACACCTTTGTCACACAAAGTTGTGTGCTTTCAGATGCTTGATTTTGAGACCTAAAAATCAAATTCTGAGGTCTTGTAATCAAATTCGAGGAAAATTACTAAAAATTTTGTCGAAAACTAGTCTAAGTTACTTCGGAGGAAGCCATTTCTCACAATGTTTTATGAAATCAACAGCTCTCCATTGCTTGTTACCAAGTAAGTTTTTATGCTAGCAATTATTTTGAGTAATTACCAATAGTGTCCACTGCCTTTAAGGATCCTCCTGTCTCGCTTGATAGGTCCACCTCTATGATCAGTCTCTAATGATCTGGTGGGGAATTAACATTGCTGGAATTTAATGAGACATGGAATCCCAAGGCTACGATATTGATTCTCATCCACCAAGTAAATATTATGTCAAATCTTAGGAAGGGGACCACAACTTTGAGCGGAAGGACTAACTTAAGGTAGGACATTGGGGCTTTTGCCCTTTCACTTGCAATTCTCAGGGCACACATTACGCAAAACAACATTCCTGTGTGGGCACACATCCGAAATCCATTGGACCGCCGGAACGATCTAGCATGGTTTAAAAGTACAACACATTTTTGATCTGTCAAAGGTCAAATCTTTGTAAACTGAAAACACATGTTAAAATGGGCAAATGTAAGGGCAGCAATAAATTTTGTATAATAAATTAATGAAAATTTTCTCTGAAACATTAATTATTTTGTCGAAGGTCCTGGCCTAAACCTTTTATCCGCAGAAGTTTTGACCAGGGACGTGCACAAAGTGGGTCCAGCAACAAAAGCTGCGATGGATTTGAGGAGTTGCATGAAGTAGGGGGTAACTTGGAACAGAACCCATCACAGTGAAGACCTCATAATGTTGGAATTGTAAAGTCATGTTTCTCGCTCAATGTATTCCGAGCCAGGTTGACACAAAGTGCCTTAAGAATATTGTTCATTCTGTTTGTCTGTAAAGAGAGATCCTTATGACTACAGACATCTATAACAGTAGATCCCTGACTATGCCTGATTGGTCTCATTCTTTCCACTCAGAATGTCTGGCCTAGCTTTTAAACTATTCAACATAAGGACAAATAGAATTAAAAAAAACAGTTGATCGTCCGTGTTTTTGCAAAAAGAGGAGGATGAGGGCCTTTTAACCAAAAATTCTTTCAAAGGCGGCCACCAAGCATTTTATTTCAAAAATAGCCGCAAATTCTTCAGTTTAAAGTCACCACTTACTTTATTTATTTACAAGTTCTTAAAAGATTAGTAATTTTAATGAGAAATACATAGAAAATTTGTCTTACAAAAAAAAAATGTAAAAAAAAAAAAAAAAAAAAAAAATGCAGCCTCAAAAAAGGGTGAGCGAGTGGACGATCAACTGGTATTTGTTTTTATTTGGCCTTACTGTCTCCAAGGTTTACTCCAGAGCAACTCCTCTAGCTACATCGATTAACATCAACAGCCTTGGAAAGAGCATTCTTATCAAGATGTATTATGACAGCAGTCAAAGGAGTCAGAGTTGTACTTAAAGGGAAGTTTATACAACATTGGTTTTTGTAAGAGCAGAGAACCACATGACCTTGGCACATAATGTGAGAGAAACTCTTGAAACTTTTTCATAAAGTCTGTTCTCTAGTTGTAACCACATAATCAGCATTCACCACAAATTACAATATTGGACACTACAATGTGTGATGTCCCATAGCCAACTGTACACCAGCAGTTGTGTGTCCTTAAGATTATAAACAAATATATTTATTGTCTGGTAGAAAGATGGTAACAGACATACATTTGTAGTACAGGCTCGGCCAAATACTTTTTTTCTTCTTCTTTTTTTTTCAATCTGATTGCTCTATACATGTAGGTCCCTAACTGTAGTTCAAACCAGTACAAAACCATTCACAGAAACTGTTTTGAGTGTCACATTATAAAGTGAAGTGTTCCGGCACAACTTTACAACATTCCATAACAATAATATCTACAAATGAATCAAAAAAGTGCAAGAGGACAAACTTTGTGTGTAGGGCAACCAAGCCTCCAAAACCCCTACAAAATTCACCAAACAATTGGTCAGCCGTTTTACTTAAGGTCCATAGTCCATGGAATTATCCTGTTTAGCTGTAGTATTATAATCCTTCAAAATGAGCCACAGCTCAGGTACAAATGATGTGTAAGAAGCTTAGAATCGGTTTATTTGTAAATTACCTTACGCTTGATTTTTTTTAAGGATTAAAAGCCCACAAAGCTAGCTGCAAAGCTTCCATCTGCCGTTATCCTACTTCTTTATGCTTACACATTTTTCATTTAAATGAAATAAAAGTAAAGTCTGTCCCAAGCCAATATGGCTCCTCAGGCCATGCAGTGTATCAGGGTTTTCCTTTGCATTAAACGACTGAGTAGAGATTTGTTATTCCCCCTAGACAGGATGCCAGTCCATCACCAGCTCTCCCCGCTACCCATTTGTACTCCTGGGTGGAGGGAAGCAGTTACAATTAAGTGCCTTGATCAAGTGTTGCGACTGACCGGCCAGGATTTGAACCCACATTCTGTAAATTACAGAGCTTGAGTCCGCCACTTAGACTGCTCGCCCACGACACCCAGACAAGACAAATCAGCCAAATAATACATGTATGTTTGGGTTAAAATGATGCAAAATTGAGATTAAACAATTCATTTATAAACAGCTGGAGGCGTCTTGAAGGACTTTGGACCCCTTTTCTTCAAAATTCTTTGAAGAACCCTCCACCCCCCCCCCTAACAAGTTTCATACAAGAATTCACAAACCTTCTTTTGGTGAACCCTTATTCATGTTTACAAAAAGCACACATTTCTTTGCCACATAATGACCATTTACAAAGCTTGCAATGGAATGTATTGCATTTGATTTATTGCCAACGCACAATATCAGGCAACATGAAATGCATATATCAGTCAGACATCGTGGGTAAAGTTACCGATCATGTAAGGCTGTGTGCTTTATACGTACATGAAGGGGTAACATTAGCCGGCTTGTACCAATGCACCACAGCCCAGCCGGCCGACCATGTGTGATAGAATGAACTTGACTTCAAGGGACTCACTCAACAACAACCCTGAAATCCTATCGAGGTCCTGAACAGCAATTCTCCCTGATCGTAAATGCGCTCATGCACAGCAGCATTGTAAGACACTTTATAACATTTAATTGTCTGGTAAACGTTTAAGGTTAACTGTCATTCAAATGATGCAGGGTTTTTTTGGGGGTGTTTTTTTTTGGGGGGGGGGATTATATGAGAAATCAAAACAACTGTATAGCCCCGTGGCATCAATCAGTGTTGAATGCTGGATGGCATAATACAAATTTTGACATTTAAAAAATCAGAATTTCCATCAAACACACATAATTAATGTTCTGCATGTTATAGGTATAACATATTGTAAACAGCAGAGGAGAATGTTTTCAATACAGGCCAAAAAAAGTCGTATCACATGCCAATAAAATAATGCGAGGGGAGTGGGGACCAATTGCTCTATTATGACTTGATGTGTCTCTTGACTGGGCACTCTGTCCCTAACACAGAATGAATCAAACAACCAGCACTCACTTTTTTTGCGATATTCGATATAATCGCGATTAATTAAATTTGACATCATCAGTCTTCAAACTCCCAGTGAAGGTTGTAGAAGAGACAGTCATAGCATAAGAGAGGTGTTCTAATGACCTATTCTTCTGGTTTTACTTCAAATCGATATCGGGATATATCGATATTTTGATTAAAACCAAATTGATCGGATATTGCGATAATATCGTGGTATCGCCCAAGCTTTATTTTGGGTATTTTAAAGCCACACCTTCAAGGGGTTATGATCGAGCAAGGCATTCTGGGAAAGAAAGAAAAAATGGCGCAGCGGCGTGGTTGCTAGCTTGTAGCCCCAGCTGAAAAGCTGGGCTGTCTAGGAAAGTGTACACAGCTATCCACCACTACAATCATAGCATTCATCTTTGAAGCAGTGATGGATTTACCATAGATTCACGTTCAGATGACAATATAAGCCAAGCTTCTCAGAATTTATAATCCATAGTTTAGTACGTGTACCTTCCTAAGAGAACACACTGACATTACAATATAAAACGAAGTACAGCCATCTGTTCTAAAGGACTATACAAATAATCAAAGGAGATTTATCAGGGTTTCTATTTAGGGGGCATTGACTCATTGGGAATGTTTCTTGAATATCAAGCCAAAGCTTCATTTAGTCTACATTTGCATTGAAAATAAGTTCTGAATTTCAACATTGTGCATTGTATTTTCCAGACACAAGCTTGCAGATTTAATTACACAATGCTCAATTAATTTGTTTCCATTGTTCAGCACACTAGCCTATACATTCTTTAAAAAAAAAAACTAAAAAACATAACAGATGGCTGATAAAGTAAAATTAAAACACGATCAGTTATGTAGAAAAACTGTAATATCACCACAGAAAGGATTGATTTTTGTTTAAGAGAGCGTGGACTTAATTAATACACCAGGGGTTTGGTAGATTCCATTAGTGTATTGCCAATACACATTCGATTGAGTTTTAATGCAAATATTGGCGCTATTGCTATAGACAACAGCCTGTTAGAAACTCAATTAGGGCTTTGTGGTGTCTGCTGTCATGCGTGTGTAATGAGGGTCTCATTGAGGCTAATTAGGCCGGGCAAAATGCTCTGGGAATCATCATTCACTTCAAACTACAGTAACAGCCTGTGACTAGACTAACACTACAGTCTACATGTAGGCAGTGCCTTTACTGACTACACTGCTTACACTGCAGGGAATATGGTAGCATTTAAAGACTAACTTCCGTGTATTACATAAAAACAATTTTTTTATGAGCTTTCGTAGCAACAACTACTTCATACACAAAATTTACAAGAGACCAAATTACAAATAGATTTGTTGCATAAGCTCAGTGCCTTTTTTTTATGTAGGCCTAAATATGTAAGTGGTACCACTACCTGTCTTGTTTTCTATCAGACTGTTGGCTATTTTTTAGTTGCTAACAATGAACACAACTAGTACTGTACATTGGATTTGTGTAGTGAAAGTGAAAGTGTAGTGAGACAATGGGTCATGTGGCATGAATTCATCCATGAATTTGTGGAAAGAAATACATATTTAACAAGGTACAAAATAAAGACTGTGGGTTCGAGTCAAAGTCTTGACACTTGACACTAAAAATCATTAAAAGCAAGACACTTAAAACCATTTGGCCTACTGCTTTGTTCTTCAGATGGGATGTAAATCCATTGGTCCAGTGTGGACACGATTACACTTCATAAAGAGTTATAAGGGTTTGCCCTGCACTGTTTGCAGCAAAATGCACCACCTCACCTTTTGTACTTCTCAGTAAAAATGATATTTAATGTGTTTGACTCAGCTTCAAATCGTAACGAGTTCCTCCGACTTGGATATTTTGGCATCAGAGGTGTCATTTATGACAGACAAAGCGCATTATTTAGAGGACAAGAATTAGAGTAAACATTGTTTTTTTTAACAGATACACGAGTTTGAGACTATTATTGTTATTTTTTGCGTTGGAGGACTTATTTCATCACTTCATTTGAATTTTTTTGGGGGGAATTTTATTCCTTACATTTGTGGAATTACTAAGACACATAACAGGGCTTACTAAATGAAGACTTTGTCCAGATATGATGATTTGAAAATTTGTCAAAAAAAACGTGTACACAAATTACATTTACCGTGACATACTCTTGGGCGCCACCATGTTTCAATGATTCTCCTCCTGTTGATCGTGGGCACCCGGCAAATCTGGCAAGTCATGAATATCCATAAGGTGACGTCATGATCGCTAGGCTTATGTGCGTGTACAGTAAAAACTGAATATGTATAAGGTGGCGTAGCGCTGCGCTGTATCTGGAAATTACCACCGCACAACGTCACCTCATACATATTCATATTTACTTTGTACACCACGCAAATTGATAAATCAGCGTAGCCATACCGCGTCACGTGACATGACCTCTTGGATATTCATGACTTGCAAGATTTGCCTGGTGCCCTGACTTCTCACGTCCAACAAGAGGAGAATCATTAAAACATGGCGGCGCCCAAGAGTATGTCACGGTAAATGTAATTTGTGTACACGTTTTTTTTGACCAATTTTCAAATCATCACATCTGGACAAAGTCATCATCCTCATCATTTAGTAAGCCCTGTTATGTGTCATAGTAATTCCACAAATGTAAGGAATAAAATGAGGTATGTTGGAGTAGTATTGGACTTTTTTATGTGGGAGAAATTTGCAATCAAACTACCTCGCATTTTGCGACCTTTGAAAACTTAGCGTTTAAGATATGTATCGAAGGTGGGCTGTAATGGTGACAGTGATGAGACCGATGTTAAAAGCGGAGCCATTAACAGCTCAACAAGGTGGGCTAGTTTAGTACAGACTACACTCAGTCAAAAGGTACGAAGTGTCGTGTCCAGGGTACAAGTGGCAAAGGAATGAAGTATCCAGACACCCAGTAACATATTCATAAACCACTGTTGTGTTGGAATGTGCTGTATTTTTTGTAAGTGATAGTGTAACTAACGCTGAAAACAGTGTACCATACCATGGAGGTAGCCATACACACTCAGACAATTACTAATTAGAATAGCTATTAAAATTAGCTCGTTTACTTTGGCTCATCAATATAAATTAAACAAAAATTCTTTACAAGACAGTACGTACATTAATGTAATATGTAGGGCCTATAAAATATGCTCTGTTTTTCAAATACAGCTTTATAATATTGAAGTTAATGTAAATTAAATTCTAAATCTTACTTTTGTTTTTATTGGTAGCAATACCATTTACAAGAGACAGGACATGCCTACTTCTAGAAACTATAACGTAAAAGGCTCCCACGTGAGCCTCACTCATATAGGATTATAGTTTCTAGAAATAGAAGTACATGTAGGACAGGCTAGACTATATCTTTTATTAGTTGTGTAGTTGAGTTAATAAATTTGTTTTACCTTGATATTTCTCTCGGAAAATGGCAGCAAAAGCCACGGCATATGTTGTGTAAAATACTCCTCACAATGCTGTTCCGTCTTATCGGAGCTCACAAACACAATCTCTAACCTTTTGCCTCCCCCACCTTCACCATTGAAGCTGTTGTAGAAATTACTCAAGATAGGCGTGTATTCCCGACACGGGGCGCACCAGTGAGCTGAGAAATATAGACCGACGACTTTCCCGTCGCCAGCCAGCGACGACACGTCAACCTTTTCCCGGTGTTTGTTGAATAAAACTTCGCCAAGAAGCACAACGAGTGGGCTTGTCATAGTGGCTGGAAATCACTGTAGCAGCCTGGTTGTGGAAATTATGTTATCAATTCACAATTATTACTGTTCGTGTCCAAATGTAGAAACGTAATTTTGACGAGCAACAGCTTCCGAATATCCACATGTGAAATGCGTGTGTTGTGTGTTGTCTGTCTCGCTAGCTCTCTCTGTCAAAACAATGTGTGCAGATGACACTGCATGCTATGTGTTGTTTTCAATGGTACTGGTTCCCGGTTGTCTGCTTGTTGTGAAATTGTCAAAAAGATGTGAACCAGCGTAAATAGTTTCACTTTCTTTTCGTCTAGAGAGGGCGCTCGTGATTTTCCTGGGCCAAACACTTTAGCGCTGCCCTGGGTTTTTAGCAGAAGCTTTGAGTTTGCTTGGTTTACTTTTTTAAACCTTTGCTCCTGAGGTCACTTTTCAAGTTGGATTATGTCACAAAATAATGAAACTATTTTCGGGTACAGCTTTTTTACAGTAGGGTTGGGGGGATTCTGGCCAATTTTAACTAAGTTTATGTTTGCATTTCTAGTCTAAGGCAAGATTTATACAAGTAGTGAGGGAAACCCAGAGAGAAAATTAATTTGTTAACCTTTAAATTCTTTCAGTATTTTGTGTCATAACTTTTTTAAGGATTATTAATTGAAAAATGTGAAGAATTTCACAAAATACATTAGGAACAAAGGTAAAATCAAGTAAATTCAAAGCTATTTAAAGGCAGTGGACACTATTGGTAATTACTCAAAATAATTATCATCATAAAACCTTTCTTGATTACAAGTAATGGGGAGAGGTTGATAGTATAAACATTGTGAGAAACAGCTCCCTCTGAAGTGACTTAGTTTTTTAGAAAGAAGTAATTTTTCACAAATTTGATTTCGAGACCTCAAGTTTAGAATTTGAGGTCTCGAAATCAAGCATCAGAAAGCACACAACTCCGTGTGACAAGGGTGTTTTTTCTTTCATTATCTTCTCGCAACTTCGACGACTGATTAAGCTCAAATTTTCACAGGTTTGTTATTTTATGTTGAGATACACCAACTGTGAAGACTAATCTTTGACAATTACCAATAGTGAATGCACAAAACTGTGACACATTATGGCCCAAAATTGAGAAAAATATTAAAAGCGAGAATTGTATGTCCGAGTTGAATGCTTTGAAGTTATAAGGTACCAAATAGTGAGTGTAAGGATGCCACATTCAATGTACGTTTCGTGTGCACTAAAAAACAAAGCTTGTGAAATTATGATAAAGAAAATTAGGAAATTGACGGTAATTGATAGTAAAACCACACAAGAGAAGACAATCTAAACCATATTCATGTTCAGACAATTAACAACTTTCATTTATTAAAATCCATTGTCTAACTATTGGATTAAGCAATAATTAACTCATTTCTTAAAAGATCAATGTATTTCATGTCAATATTTTTTTATTTGGGGGAATAAAGGATAAAAGTCACAACAAATTGTTATAAAGAGAAATTGCACTAAAGTTTTCATAAGTACTATGAATAAATCCAAATTTAAAAGGGTAGAATAATCAAAAATTTGACAAAGTTTATAATCCTAAACTGATGTGACACCGATATTCATGAACGGATTGAAAAGTTCAAAAGAATAAACAAGGCACTTAACACTAAAGTTTTTCCATTTACAGTCAACTCTCATTGTAACAAGGTTGATGGGACCAGGCAAATTACCTCTATATAACAGGAATGTTGTTATAAAAGGACAGCAAACCAAAGAAACACAAAGAGAAATTGAAATTTGGGACTTCAGAATTAAGCACAACCTCTTTATAAAAGTGCTCTTTATAACAAGAGTCGACTGTATAATTAAAGTAATCAAGACATTCATCCATCAACAAAATGTACAATATCATTTGTAAAGAGAAGCTTGGGAGTTAAGAAATCAGGGCCCAACTTCATAGAGGTGCTAAGCACAAAATTTGCTCAGCATGAATTTTCATCCTTGATAAAAACAGGATTACCAACCAAATTTGTTGCATATTGCTTGATACTGGTATTCAGCTGTTGTTTGCTTATCCTGAAAATCCTGTTTTTATCAAGGAAGAAATTTCATGCTAAGCAAATTTGTGTGCTTAGCAGTTCTATCAAGTTGGCCCAGTTCTGAATAACAAATCAGTCGTGCTAAAACTTCCCAAATTTTGCCAAAATTGCAGCTACAGCTGCGGCTATGGCAAGATCACCATAGCATTATGTGTTTCTATGTTGAGGTATAGACCTTTCTTTTGCAACGTTACAGCCCGAGTTTTTGCCAACCCAGATTGGAAAACTATGGAAAGTGCAAATCAAGAAAAGATTCCTATTTTTGGTAGCAATGTAACCAAATTTGCTGATTTTGTTTAAAATGAAACAACGAATTAAAAGAGGTATTTTGTTTAATTGAAAGTTTGCAGAAAATGTTGAGTTTTGTTAAAACATCTGTTAATACGATTGAATGTTTTACTAACATTTGGCCGACCATGCCAACCACGGTGGTTTGTTTATCAACAAAAGAAAAGTCTATAAGACATCCTTAGCAACACCCTCAGCAATAGATGTAGCCAAAGCCACAATTTGGATACTGCCTTAGCCTCAAAGGCAGTGGAAACTGTTATTAATTACTCAAAATAATTGTTAGCACAAAACATTACTTGGTAACGTGCAATGGAGAGCTGTTAATAGTATAAAACATTGTGAGAAACGGCTCCCTCTGAAGTGACGTAGTTTTCGAGAAAGAAGTAGTTTTCCACGAATTTAATTCTGAGATCTCTGTTTTCTTTCATAATTATCTCGCAACTATGACAACCAATTGAGGTAAAATTTTCACTAGTTTGTTCATTAATTTTATGCATATGTTCAGATACACCAAGTGAGAAGACTGGTCTTTGGCAATTACCAAAAGTGTCCAGTGTCTCCAAGTATAAGACATCCTTAGCAACACCCTTAGCAATTGACGTAAAGCTGTAGCCTTTAGTAAACACAAATCTGGAACTGCAGCAAAGTCGTATCTCAATTAAACTATTTTGGATGACAACCCTTTAGGGCCCTCTTTGTGCAACATACAGCATTATTATTACATAAAAAAGTGTTTTTTGCGCTTACAGCAATATAAGGTCATAAGTTATTATTGTTAGGAAAAATGGTCTTACTTTACATCAGGAATATATTTTAAGTCAACCATTGGTTGACTACAATTTGCATATGGAAAGCACAATGAATATTTAATAGCATTTATTCGACTGAGCCTCGTGATTGGCAGCATGAAATAGCAGCAGGTTGCATCATCACTGAGGGCAGTGACTTGACTATAGTGTGCCAGACAACTGTTTCATGTCTATTTATCAGCATCGGAAATTGTGATTTCTAAACTGGCTATTAATGCAGAATGATACAAATATTCTGCTCCAAGATTTAGCTTTCCAAAAACCTTGAGGTCTATATAATTCAAAAACATGCTCGCTAAAATGTTGGCAACTATAAATCACAAATGGAAGCAATTGTTTGAGACAAATCTAATCTGTAATGTCGGCTTGTTTACAAAATTGGAGATACATTAATGTTATGCTTACATGTGAATGAATACAGCATTTACATGCAAGGTTTGCCTAGGTTTCCTTAAAATAACTACAAAATGCTGATCTCTTTTTTTTTTATGGGTACCGCTTTATTTAGGTTCAAACCATTTTATGGATGTCTTGGGCAATAATTTTATCAGTAAGGACTTTAAGGTGATCAGAGACAAATTACCAAACAGAAGAATTCATTTTCATGGAACTCTATACACAAAGATTCAAATTCTCCTTTGATTATTGCCCCATTAAAGACAATGGACATGTTTGTAAAAATGTCAAAGACCAATACCCATAATTGATATAATCCCAACGAGTGCATAAAATAACAAATGTGTAAACATTCTAGCTCAATTGGTCATTTAAGTTGAAAAGAAAATAATGAAAGAAAAACAACCTTGTTGGAAACATTTGTGTGCTTTCATCAGATGCCTGAGAAAGGCTTCTGACTACATTAAAGGAACACATTGCCTTGGATCGGAAGAGTTGGTCTATAAAAAGCGTTTGTAACCATTTGCTATACAATGCATATGGTTGGAAAGATGTAAAAGTAGAATACAATGATCTACACAAACATGCCTCGAAACTGCACGGTTTTCCTTTTACCTCGTTGACTAACACAGTCGGCCATGTGTCAAATTTTTGACTCCCATAAATGGCCGACCAAGTTAGTTTGCAAAGTGAAGGAAAACCACGCAATTTTGAGTCAATATTGTGTGGATCATTGTATTTTACTTTTAAAACATCTTTCCAACCATATGCATTTTATAACAAACGGTTACAAATGCTTTTTATAGACCAACTCGTCCGATCCAAGGCAAAGTGTTCCTTTAAAGAGGGAGACATTTCTCACAACGTTTTATCCTATCAACAGCTCTCCGTTGCTTGTAACCAAGTAAGTTTTTATGCTAATACATTTTTTTAAAGTAACTACCAAACATGTCCAGCGTTTTTAAGGGAACCAGATGATTGGTTGGATTAGACATTCCCACAACAAATCAAGTTGAATATTTAAACAACTGATAAACATACACTACTTGTTTAACTATAGTATGGCCAATATGGGAATTATGAAGACCAAAGAAATATTGTGTCAAACAATTCATACACTTATATAAGCTCTTGTGAAATATGATTTCATAAACAGCTGCATTGTGTTAACACACTTTTTCAAACATATACATTTTCCTATATAGTGTTAGCTTTTAAAGTAGCTATAAAATATTCAATGAAAAAAGAACTATCTTTGTTTAATGAATAAATTCATATAATGTTGTTAAAGGCTTATAAATCGTTAGGGGTTTGGATTTTTCTTGGACTACAATTTCACCTCTTGTAAAAAGGAGAAATCTTGGTTGTACGTAAAGTAAACAAAGTTGAAGGTTGTTCATCGATAATTAACAACTTGGGAGATTTCTACTTGTAGTATTTCATTCAAAAGCCAATAAACCTTTGTTTTTTGTTCGTACCATACTATTGTTATAATCCTACATAAATATAGATATTAGCAATCAAATGAACGCGTGAATATTTCATTTGAGAAATCGCACAAAAACCGAAGCAAATACGTCAACGCAATCTTAGAAACATATTTGACAGAATCGTTTCTCAGATTCAATTTTTGGGGGATTAAAACTTGTACATTTTTTCAGAACCACATTACTTCGAAGTGAAACGATTTACATAAATGCTATACAGTATCAAAACTGTTGTACTTTATTGCCATTAATTTATAAGTGATTACCAAACGTATACCTTCCCTTTAAGATTCATGTTTTAGTACAAAGGATGTATTCCTGTGAATTTTCTGATCAGACAGTTGTTTTTTTTGCTCAAGACAATGGGAATGGTATTCACAGCCATGACACCTCGTCATATCCAAACTCATTATCTTAGTTCAACTACTGGATTCAGTACTGCATAACTTTAATACACCCGCTGATGTCATGATGCTATTTTCAAAGGTCTGTTTACACATCTCAACAAATGAGACCTAGCCAAGTATCTAAGAAAATAGCAATGACCCTAAGTTGATTCTTTAACTAACCAAATTCCGTCAATGACCACCCCTTTAAAGACACTGGACACCTTTGGTAATTGTCAAAGACCAATCTTCTCACTTGGTGTATCGCAACATATGCACAAAACAACAAACCTGTGTAAACTTGAACTCAATTGGTCATCGAAATTGCGAGATTATATGGAAGAAAAAAACACCCTTGTCAAACGAAGTTGTGTGCTTTCAGATGTTTGATTTCAAGACCTCAAAATCAAATTCTGAGGTCTCAAAATCAAATTCAAATATTTTAATTGAAAATTACTTCTTTCTCGAAAACTATGTTACTTCAGAGGGAGCCGTTTCTCACAATGTTTAATACTATCAACAGCTCTCCATTGCTCGTTACCAATTAGTTTTTTTGCTTAAATTTGTTTTGAGCAACTACCAATAGTGTCCAGTGCCTTTTAAGGCAGTGGACACTGTTGGTAATTGTCAAAGACTAGCCTTCACAGTAGGTGCATCTCAACATATGCATAAAATAACAAACCTGTGAAAATTTGAGCTCAATCGGTCATCGAACTTGCAAGATATGAATGAAAGAAAAAAACAACCTTGTCACACGAAGGTGTGTGCACTTAGATGGTTGATTTCGAGACCTCAAGTTCTAAATCTGAGGTCTCAAAATTAAATTCGTGGAAAATTACTTCTTTCTCGAAAACTACGTCACTTCAGAGGGAGCCATTTCTCACAATGTTTTATACCATCAACCTCTCCCTATTACTCGTCACCAAGAAAGGTTTTATGCTAATAATTATTTTGAGCAATTACCAATAGTGTCCAGTGCCTTTAAAGCAAGCCAGAAATTACCACAATGAGTTTGCCATGTCTGATTTTCTGGAATCCACTTTGCCAGATCTGGATCCATCAATTGCAGGGTATTTTGGCTGTTAACTTCATTCTGGAAAGCATTATTTTGTTATGTTTGTTTAAAGACGCTATGTCAGATTTTTGGCCCCTAACATTAAAAAATAGATTTTTTTTTAGTGAATGGTATTTCAAAGAGTATCACCCGCTCTATTAACGAAAAAAAGGTTAACTTTTACTTTTAATGGTCAGGAACCATGACAAAAATTTAGAGCGTTTCTTATAAAACACATGAATTGGTCACGTGATATATTGTCGGGATCCCGACAAAAACTAATTTTGAGCACTTTATTTCACTGCTACTAATAATTGGCGGACTTTTTCAAGCAATGGCTCAAATGAAAGCTTGTAACTTTCTCGACCCCCATCAAAATACCTATTGAATTTTAAATCAAAATTTTTGGGTCAAATCGGCCAAAAATCTGACATAGCATCTTTAAACAGCTCTATGAATTTGGGACCAAGGGATAACAATGAGCTCATGATGTGGAACATGTATTTGATGTAATTATATGAATTACATAGTCTGTTAAAATGAGTAGGGCAGATGGCCTTAGCTTTCGATCCAAGCCGGACCTTCTTCAGAGGCCTAAAACAAGTACAAACAAATACATATCCATATATAGAACAAAAGAGGGGAAAGGGATAAAGGGAAGGACCCAGAAAAAAGTGGGAAAATTATAGCCAATTAAAGTTTCTATTTTAGAAACAATTGGTGGCTATGAACCAAAAGGAGTCAAGTGGTGAGCACAAAGGATGTTCAGTATGAAAGGATGGATTACTGGACCATTACATAGTCTGTAGGTACAAATCAAAAGGTTCATAGGTTTTCTCTGGATTTAGCTAGCTGTACAATTCTACTAAGATGTTTCATATCATCGTTAGCTTGTATTTGACAATAATACAGTCATGATAAGTCAGACTCTAGGAGTTCCTTTTTTTATTTTTTATAATTTTCTTATAAAAAGGATAATAATAATTATTCAGACCATCTGATGGTACATCCTCCATTAACCACTCGTATATATCACTGCCATATCACAACCAATATCTCAACTTCTAAACATTTGATTTTACGGGTAAACATCCAGTATGAAGTGGTATATGTACACAAACTGAGGCTCCAAATAGATACAAATTTTTGTTCACCTAGGGAATTCCCCCAAGGGAAGAGTATTAAGTGTACCTGGGACTTTCTTGGAAAGCTGGAACCATGTTCTAGACCTGGATCCTACCGGGATCCCACTGGGATCCCACTGGGATCCTACCGGGATCCCACCGGGATCCTGCCGTGATCCCACCGTGATCCTGCCGGGATCCCACTGGAATCCTACTGGGATCCCACTGGAATCCTGCTGTGATCCCACCGTGATCCTGCCGTGATCCCACCGTGATCCTGCCGGGATCCCACTGGAATCCTACTGGGATCCCACAGGGATCCTCCTGGGATTTCACTGGGATCCTACCGGGATCCCACTGGGATCCCACTGGGATCCTACCGGGATCCCACCGTGATCCTGCCGTGATCCCACCGTGATCCTGCCGGGATCCCACTGGAATCCTACTGGGATCCCACAGGGATCCTCCTGGGATTTCACTGGGATCCTACCGGGATCCCACTGGGATCCCACTGGGATCCTACCGGGATCCCACCGGGATCCTGCCGTGATCCCACCGTGATCCTGCCGGGATCCCACTGGAATCCTACTGGGATCCCACTGGAATCCTACTGGGATCCCACTGGGATCCTGCTGTGATCCCACCGTGATCCTGCCGTGATCCCACCGTGATCCTGCCGGGATCCCACTGGAATCCTACTGGGATCCCACAGGGATCCTCCTGGGATTTCACTGGGATCCTGCCGGGATCTCACTGGGATCTAGCCGTGATCCCACTGGCCGGCGGGGGATCCCACTGGGATCCTGCCGGGAGAGAGAAACCCCTGCGATCCCAGTTTAAGTCAATCAAAAAAACGAATTCCCGGTGGGATAATTCATAACCGGGATCCCGGCGGAAAAAGTATAGATTAATTACAAAGAAAACAGCAGCTGTTACTTGTGCAGCTGGGTCCATTTAAAAAAAAAACAATATTGGCAAGCAATTTTTTTTTTGCAATAACCATCAATAAGTTTTAGCTTAACACTAAGCAACAAATCAGCTTTATAGTGGGGTTATGAACGAGGAGTATAATTTTGCTTCGTACATTTTTTAACTGCAAGCAAAAAGTGAAGCTTTTCTTCACAACAAGAAGATTGGTTACTGTTTACCATGTTATTGTTCACTGTAAACCCCAATACACGTACAACTAATTCCAAGTTTTTTTGTTCTCATGGTTTAATATAAACCAGTTATTATAAATTCGTTTTCATTAGTAGAGGCAAACATTTAATCTGCAGTGTACAAGTATTGTAACCTAAATTAAATTTATTTTTGTAATAACTGATAACAAATGTGACCCGCTCTGTGAAAATGAAGATCTATATTTGCATGGTTAATCTTTAGAGCACTTACTTTTAGGCTATAAAGCTATGAATACAACAATTTTGTGATCATACTTGTGTCTAATTTGTATCCTTTTCTGCGAAATGGTAGTTTTAAACATCACTTTACTTGTAATTCGTTTTTCAGAATATATGGTGTATTGGCTAATTTCAAACGAAAGTAACTCAGCAACGCGATACACCCAAAAGCTAAAACATATACCAAATTACTGCTGTAGGTGTGTTCTTTCCAGCCATGCATATAACTCAATCCTTGAAATTGTCAACATCCGACTCATTTTCAGGTAGCGGGTCACATGTTAGAAACAGCTAAATGTGTTGTGTGGTGTTTGTGTTTTTGTTTGTTTTACTTCTTTTGTCAAGACCAGAAACACAATGATCCACCAAAAGAACAGCATTTACGGAAGGAGCAACTTTTAGACCAATCCCAAAACTGTTGAGCAATAGCAAGTTACCAGCCAAAATGCCATGTAATGAACATCGATCATGACTGGCTCCACGGGAACGTCTGCTTACTAAACTTACTGTCCAAGCACCACTTTCTGCTTCTTAGTTTTCAGCTGGTAATAGACTGAACAAGTCTAAATCATATTGGAACATTGATGAGTTTGATTCTATTTCTTTACATGTTTTAAAAGAAGTGAGGGGGTTGGGCGTCGTTGCCGAGCGGTCTGTTAAAACCAACCCTTTCCATTTACCTACCCCCCCCCCCACCCAACTCTTCTTTTTCATCCCTTGCTTCTTACGTGTGCTGTCTGCCTCTCTTTCTGTTAACATATTTCCACTTGAAAATTCCATTACACCTGGGCCCCATTTCATGGCGCTGCTTTTCACCGACTTTTGCGCTAACGATCACCATTCTCCGCTAACAAGCTAGCGCTGAATTTCTGTGCTACCTGAGTAAGCGTAGAATGCATAGTAACGTGGAGTATGCACACGCACTAGCCAACATGATTCCCAGCTAACCAGTGAAACATGCTTGACGCAAGCACAAAAATCTTTGCTTTTTAAAGGGCTGATTCTTTGCTTACGATAAGCAGAGCCATGAAATTTAGCCCAGTATACCAGTTTATGGTGTTGAGTTGTCATTTAGCCTTTCGAGGAAGACTCTGCTAAGGTCAAAACTAATATAACTTTTACAACTAAAATCAGGTGTGTTGAATAACACTTCCCTTTTAAACTGAATTTTGACGAAGTCAACTGGAGACCTCTATTCATTCAGTAGGAACCCAGTATTCAATTTCATTAAAAAAAACTCCTGGACTCTCATAAACCTGCCACAAAACTACAAAGATTACTTGATCCTGCTGTGACCTTAAATATAATATTATAGTTAAGTTGATGGCTCAAAGCTTAATGATTATATAAAGATTTCTCTCTTTTTTAGATGTGGGTAGGGCTAAAAGAAAAACAGAATTCTTTTCAATAAAAACTAATGTTTATAACGTTATTATATACTATTTTTAGGGGTTATATACAGTAATTGGTGTGTTTACGAACCCACTGACTGAAGCCGGTACTCGGTGCCATTGCACTGTACTTTCCTTAACTCATGACCTTTGACCTCCAACAAACACAAATGAACACCTAACTCTATACTTTATGCACCCAATGTAAAGTTTATATTCAGACTTAGCCATATTATTTCAATGACATTGAAGTCACTAGTAATGATTCGATGCCTGACCAGACAGAATCTTTCAGGTTTTCTTTTCTCCTTTGGAGCTGATAACGTTTCGTCATCTTTTGGAGTAGACCTTTATCGTGCTGACTCCATCTTGGTCATGTTCCTCGTATTGAATAACAATAGCGAATGCTAATGATCATTTTGCAAACAGGAACCAGACTATTTTGTTCTTCCAGCCTTGGTTTGGTAACATTGATATCAATGGGAGAAATTCAAGATGGCTGCACCATGATAAAGGTCTATAGCAACAACACATTAAGACTATAAAGGTGTTCAAACACAGGCTATACCTGACAAGTCTTCATTCACCTTCAACAACCCTGACTGGCTTACACATTTTGAGAACCAAAACTGTTTATTTGTTATTTTTTATGGAACCTTACTGTTCGAATTCAGCATGGAACTATGTGCCTTTTACCTTTTTTCACAATATGAATGTGATTGTTTTTGACAAACCAAGGCATACATGTAGCACAAACTCCCCATGCACTAACTAGTGTCATCAGGCCCATAAGCGCCAATCGCTTGTCGATATCGGGCAAATTGCGGCCAAATTGCGGCCAATAAGCAAAACAAATACTTATATTTAAATTTCATTATTTATCTATCAATTTGATTATATTTTGTTTATTTTTTTGGTTTTTTTTGTTCCAGTTTTTAGACTCAAAGTGTGTAAGCAGATCAGAAATTGACATTAAAATAAGCACTCCCTATAAGTAAAATGTAAAAAACTACTTATGCTCAGCCCAGGTCTGCTGCAATTTGTGTTTTCCTACTGTTGTTTCTCTCCAGCGTGTCGTAGCATGTCTTACACACTCTCTCCGGCTCGTAGAGTTGTTCATGGGGTATGGCTGTCATGTAGTTAGAGCAGGTGTTACAGAAGATCTGCCCACAGCTCCTGAAAGACAAAAAAACACTCAATCAAGCCCGGTTCAAGCCCGGTTCATACTTTCTGCGAATGCGAAGCAAACTTTGGTGACGCAACAATCTGTACGCACTCCATTTCCCCTTTGTGACGCAATGAAATTCGCATCACACGAAGCATTCGCAGGATGTATGAACCGGGCTTCAGTAGTTGTGATTCTTGGTTGAGCAGGGGTGAAAGTCATTGCTAGGGAGATGTGGCCGCGCAGATAAAAGCACCAAAATTCAAGTTCAGGTGTTTCTGTTCAGCAAAGTGTGGGTTCGAATCCCGGTCGTGACACTTGTGTCCTTGAGCAAGACACTTAACCATAATTGCTTCTCTCCACCCGGAGGTAAATTGATACCTGTGAAGGCAGAGATGGTTTATGTGAATGATTAGCGTGGAGCGCGATTACTCGCAGCACTGGCTGTATACTCCCCAGGGAGCTGAGATGGTTTAAGGCCCAGTGACCAGGGGTAATGATGTGGAAGCGCTTTGAGACGCATGTATACAGCGCTATATAAAACAAGTCAAAAACTGAGATCCAGATTTCAGGAGGTAAAATTATGGCATTTCCAATTCCTGGGGGTTTTATTCCAAACAGCTTTTGGGAACAGATTCTTGGTGATAGAGAAGTAGATCAAAGGGCCGTACTTATTTTTCTCGGAGAACACCACATCATTGTTTGTTTACCAGGCAGACTTTAAACAAAAAGTCTGAATTCAGATAAAAGTCTGAAATTTTCTCCTCCCTGGTTGAACAAAGACGTTTCAAATGTTCAACCCAAACTCCTTTAAAATTTACCCAGTCAGGTTCCCTTGTGGTTTATCATTTTATAAGTATTTGTAAAGACCTTTTTATAGCAATGTCAAAGTTTGTAACAATGTTGCACAAATAATTTGAAAATAGTGTTGAAAACAAAGTCACCCAGTCTGGACATCATTACATAGCTACAGCGTCTCTTTTACTAATTCTAATTTTTAAAGGAACACGTTGCCTTGGAGCGTGGTCTTTGAAAAGAAACCGTTTGTGATGAAATGCATATGGTTAAAAAGATATTTTGAAAGTAAAATATAATGATCCACACAAGTATCACTCGAAGTTGCACTGTTCTATGTAGATAACTAACACGGTTGGCCACTTTATGGAGTCAAAATTTTGACTCAACAAATAGGTCGACCGTGTTTCTTCGCGACGTAAAAGGAAAACCGAGGCATGTTTGTGTGGATTATTATATTCTACTTTTAAATTATCAATCTAACCATTTGCATTTCATAACAAACGGCGTCAAACGATTTTCAAAGACCAACTCGATCGATCCAAGTCAAAGTGTTCCTTTAACATTCTGATGTTGGCTTTACCTGCAATGGTGCTTCCTAAAGACCACATTAAACTGAGCATTACACGTGAAGCATTGGCTAGCGGCATAGTCTGGCATCCAGAGTGTTCGTCTGGCTTCAGTCTCATCTACTTGTTCCCATGAGATGTCTGATTGTAGTGAGCCGCAGCGGGACGAGCCGTCGCGGTCTCTCTCTACTTCAATATCCGAGCAAAATATCTACAAAACATCATTGTCACGAAATAGTAAAAATAACAATAAGCAGTTCTTATAGCGCATATTACAAAAAACGCTTGAATTTTTACGCCACAAATCAGCGAAAAACAGAGCTGTGTCGTTGAATTAACTTTTCACAAAGGCTAAACTACTTCAAAATATATGTATTAAGCTTTGGTTCGCGTTTTTGTCCTGTGTGACCAGGGCCCAATTTCATAGAGCTGCCTAGCACAAAAACTTGCTTAGCATGACATGTCTTTCTTGATAAAAACAGGATTACCAACCAGATTTCCTATTGTTGCATATTGCTTGTTACATCACGTGGAAATTTGGTTGGTAATCCTGTTTTAATCGAGGCAAAAAAATTCATGCTTAGCAAATTTTTGTGCTTAGCAGCTCTATGAAATTGGGCCCAGGCCTTATGTAAGTCGTAAACACCAATTCGGACAAGACCTTAGATCTACTAAAGGTACTCACAGCTTTCTCTTGGCAGAGCCCATTGATTGCTACAGGGGGAAATAGAGGTCTCCCGTGAGTAGATTGCTGAACCAGCTTCTGCATTCGGATTAACTCTTGACGTAACATCGTCACCTCATCCTGGTAGCCATGGATCAACCCTAGCAATCTCTCCTGTTCAGGTGCAGGCACCGTAGTCAGGCCATCGGCGTCTAAATGACGTCCGACCTTCAGACAACTCGCAGAGCCCTTGATGGGCAACGAATCTGAATCATTTGAGGATAGGCAAGGCTTAGAATCGCTGCCTGAAATTGGGCTAGACGGGGCAGAGTAGAAGTTTGGGATGCTGGAACTAGAAGCATGCCTAGTGTTTTGGTTATCGCCATTCCGTAAGTCGGGAAGGGATTCTGAGCCGCAGACCGACATGTGAGTGTTCCAGAAGAGTGGCCCGTTCCGGAGTGGTAGAGTTGTGGTTATGTTTGAGCATGTCAAGTCTGATGTGCTTGTGCTTATACTGATAGAGTTGACTGTTTGTTTGGTTGACAGGCCGTTATTAGCTAAGCTGTCTGCTGGATCAGTATCAACTCTCAATTCCAATGGACTGTGTCCGTTTTCGTTGCTGGCGTCAGCGTGTCCGTTACACTCATTCCAATGATTTAGATCCTGGTTACCATCTCTACTGATGGAGTCCCCAGTGAGGGTGTCCGTGGACCCGTTCATAGGGCCATCCAGGGACTGCCGGCTGCTGCATTTATGATGCCTCGGTGTGGAGGTCCTTGAGCTCCCTTCATAGGGTACATTAACAGAGTCATTATCACTACAATCGCCATTAGGGAGTCCATTTGAGTGACCGTTAGTCAGACACTCTGTGTTTGTCTCCGTCTCCGACATAGAATCCACCTCTTGGTTGAGATCCTCCGATTCTTTATTAATAATCTCATCCGAGGAATTAGTTTCCGTGTCTTGGTCAATCTCATCAGCCTTCACCGCTGTACCGCTAAGCTGCAAGTCGGTGATCTTGATGCCCTGAGGTGGGGAGCCTATCCTCCCTCCATCTAACTTGAGCTCACTCAGGTTGGGATCGCTTAGTCGCCTGACTAAGGGGCTTCCTTCCACAATGCTCCCTCGCTGACTCTCCTCTTCCCCCTTGTGCAGGTCGTCCACGGAGCGAGTGCGCGGAAGTTTAGCGCCCTCTGTCGACGCTGCCTGCTTAGCTTTCTGTGAGTTTGAGTTGACATCTTCGCAGGTTGCTGGGGCGGAATCTGACAGGAATACCGCAGCCCAGAAATTCAGTGTGCGTACATTGTAACCTGGATACAGGACCTATGAGAAGATAAAATCACACCATTTAGAATCGAATTAAAGAACTAAAGAGAAAAACATTTCCTTAGCAAACCCAAATACCACGCAAGCCAGTCCATTTCTTAAGGTTTTATCTTAGATGATCCAAAAATAATAGGCTTCTGATGGATCCCAAGACCAATCCACAAACCCAAGTTTTAAGTTGATATGCCAAGTCCTTCGTGAGTTATATAGTCGATGATTGCACACATACATGCAAGCATGCACGCACACATGCACGTACAAACTGAGTTGAAGTCACTCTGTAGTCATTCTGTACACTTAAGGAAAACTTGTATTCTTCAATACTGTAAATAACACTGTTTGGCCATGTGTACATGTAGGTCAACATTGTGTTTCAAATCCCTACATTATGTGGAACTCTTCTGTTCTAAGGTCCACACTTCGCATGTAGTCCACACAATCTCATGTAGGAAACAATTTGCCCATAACTAGGCATAACTTGAGGTAGTGCTTTCTGCTCTACCGGCTAGGCTTCCAATTGAAGATACCCAAGCCTACATTCGTATGGACTGTAAAAGGGGTAACCCTGTTTCAGCCCTAGGAGTAGGTGGCAACGGCCTCTGGAAGAAAAACAAATTGTAGCCCACACCTTGAAGTGGCCTTGTGTGTCAGGCGACTTGCATAAAAAAATAATAAAAAAACTAGAGTTTAGAAATTTAGAAACATTCCGTTTTACAATGTAAACAAATCACCATTCTAATAGATAGTCTCAATGCAAATACATCATGTACATGTACATCCTCCTATACCAATACACTTTGACTCAGTAAAATGTCTCTGTGGATAAACCATCTTAAAAACAAATTGCAACCACAAATTTCAGCTGATTAAAACTTACCGTCTCAGTTGACGGAGCAAAGAGGAAATTACGGTATTTATGTCCCTCAGTGGTGAGCAGTGACCATACAGAGCATGTACGATCCTTGATGGAGTGCTTGGCTCGCTGCTGTTCGTTGTTACAAAGAAACGTTCCAAACAGACAGGAGTAGGTGTGCTGGACCAGCTTCACCTGTTTAGTGTCAAAAACAAAGACTTTCAACCTTAGGGGCTATTCTGAATACCAGTCAGTCTGGGGTCATTCAAAATTGTCAAAGTTTAAAAATGTTTACTTTTTTTTCTCTCTAAATTGTGAGGTGGGTGGGTGGTTCAAAAGGACTAACTGAACATCAAAATTAAGTTTTGAGATGTGGGAGTAACACTCCAACTGGGGAAAACCAGCACCACGAATAAAGATAAAAAATACCCAGCTGGCCATGCATGCCATTTCATTCCTGATTTAAAAAAAATCTGGTTCATTTGAGGCCTGACATTGTTCTTCAGTGTATAGATTATATTATCAAGCCATTCAATATTTAAAACCTGGCCTAATTGTTTCGATAAAATAATCAAGAACCAGGCCTGACCATCACAGTAAAATGTGACCTACTTCCATAAACATAAAGGTGTAAAAGTAACGTCCGGATAAAGAACTTTTCCAATTTTCTGTTTCATGTTATTTCTGTTGACATTTTTAAAGACTAAATCTGATTAATAAATATTTTATTTTACAAACGATCTTCTTTGTATCGTGCTAATTTCTTAGCAGAAACTATAAGCAGCTCTATAAAAATGGGCGCTTATCTTAGTCTCTGGTTCAATGACTTACCAGGAATGTTTGATTGAACTCAAATGCCGTTGGGTACTGTAGAATGAGTTGATGTACACAGTCCAACCACTGCAGGAAAACCGGGCACCTCTGATTGGTATCGTCATCATTGGGTTTATGACCGCAGCGATCTCCAAACTTATGCCCGAATTGCAGCCATTCTCGCTCCACTAATACTTGAAAGCCCTGCATAAACATGTAGGAAACAAAGACAAAGAAATTATACTCATGTGCAAGTCACTAAAAAATAAGGGAATAAAATCGTAGCGACGAGTTCTTAAACTGCCGCTTAAAACCGGCAGTGTCGTGCGATAAATGTCCTAGCCAAACGAGTCGCTACTCTTTCATTCCCATTCATTAAGGCTTTTTTGGTTAAAAGAAAGAAACTCTGTAAAACCTATCCGTTTTCCGACATCCTTGAGCTCTGTATTTGTGTTGCATTTTTATGACTGAGACAGTTTTCGGATATGCATTTGTGCGCCTAGTATGCATCTAAATGTATTTGCAAAACAACTGGTTATAAACAGCTCCAGCTGGTCATTATCAACCTATTAAACACCCCCACGTGACGAGCTCTCCACCAATAGGAATAGCGAAACTGTCTTCGGTATTTATGAATATACATCTAACCTTGGTGCAAGACATCATTGTTCATTATCACTCCACCATCGAGATTTGCTACGGGCAATGTACACTGCTACCCATTACGCGAGTTTCCCATTAACAACATCTCTACATTCTACTCACCCGTTTCACATCAGGGTTTCTCAGTGCCGTAATTAATAATAATAATAATAATAAGACATTTGTAAAGTGCCTAATGCAAAAAGCCTCTAAGGGCATAAACATAAACATTCACCCTGGAACCCATTTGTGGCAGTAAATTTACAGCCACTGACATCCTAAACCACATTTAACGCCTCTTGAACTTCTGATCAGATACAAAAGATTGTGTTAAAAACTCTGCATTCCCAAACCTGTGCATACGAACTCGAGTTTGTCGTAGGCAAACTTGGGCTCTGCACACATTTACAACATTTTATTTATTGGGGGTGTTGGATTAGCTTCCCCATGTCGACCCCGGTGCGCTCCTTCAAGGTGAGCCCCTGACAAGAGCTAATCGACTGATCACTTGCCCTCTTGTGGTGACGTCATGCACCTCGGGCCAGCCCCAAGTGACTCGTTCCACAAGTAGGGCACTGCAGGGCCGACCCAGGTGAGCCCCTGGAATGACGTCAAAGCTATTTGAACATACCGGGGGCAGACCGGGGTCGACCCCGGAAAGCTTATCGAATGCACCCATTGTCTACCAAAGAGAAACCAGACTATTTTCCTTCCAAGCGAGGTTTTAGGTAAATCATGAATTTGAATGGGAGGAACTCTTATCCCAACCTCGAGTGTTCTGTAGTACGGATCCAGCAGGAGCTGAGCCAGAGCTACAATCTGTGGTGTACGGTCCCACCCATCAGAGCAATGGACTACTACTGGATTGGCGTCCTTGTCTACAGCGTTGACTACTACAAGAGCTGACTTGAGCAGGAGAGAGAGATGCTGTAGCCATTTAGTGGCCTCTAGGAGAGACAGCCAACTGCAGAGGATTGTAAGGGGAGGAAAGGTGTTAGTGGCATAAAAGATTTGGACTAGCCTTTCAGCCCATGTCTAGCTAAGACTCAACAGCTCAGTAAAGGCAATGGACACTATCATTAATTACAAAAAAATAATTATTAGCACAAAACCTCACTTGGTAACGAGTAATGGGGAGAGGTTGATAGTATAAAACATTGTGAGAAACTGCTCCCTCTGAAGTAATCGTAGTTTTCAAGAAAGAAGTTGTTTTCCACAAATTTGACTTCGAGACCTCAGAATTAAATTTTGAGGTCTCGAAATCAAGCATCTGAAAGCACACAACTTTGTGTGACAAGGGTGTTTTTTCTTTCATTATTATCTCTTAACTTCAACGACCAATTGAGCTCAAATTTGTATAGGTTTCTTATTTTATGTATATGTTGAGAAAAACCAAATTGACAATTACCAATAGTGTCCGGTGTCTTTAAAGGAGGTGCATACCTTTGTTTTTGAAACCATTTTATTGTTTCAATCCTACATAAATAAAAAATATATACAATGAACTAACTTGTGACACTTTTATTTCTCAAGGTGGTCATGTTGTTTAGATATCGCAAATGCGAAATGACGGGCCTTGCATAAACCTTCGGGAAATTATCACAATCACTCCTTGCTTTATAAAGGTTCAACAGAAATTTACATATTGGGCCTAAATACTTACTTGGGCACATCTGACAAGTTACTACATATGTTCCTCACGCCTTGAAAGCTTTTTCTGATGGAATGAATGTTAGCGAGACCCATGAACTGGATGTCACATGATGGGTAATATTCTGAAAGGAATCACAAACAAACAAAAATACAAAAAAGTTTAAAAAAGGTAGTGGTAAGCCCATACTTCCTGTGAATGCCAACTTAACGCGAATTTGATGTCACAACTCTATATTCAAGAGAGTTGGGCACAACTCAACCACTGCGAATTATTTGTTTTGAATTTGTGACTTCAACATTTGTATCGCATACACATTCGCAGGAAGTATAAACCGGGCTGTAGTCGAGTGCAAAAGATTAAAGAGCGATCGTTTGTGGGTTCAAATCCCAACCAGGGTGTTCATTTTGTGGTTGAGTTAGATAAGCACAGACATGACATAAGTTCCTTGGAAACACTCAGTGTATGCATTTGTTTCCATTTTCAGCATATGGCGGGAACTAATTAACATAATTATGCAAATTTGAAAGCTTTCCGATACTTGGATTTTTGAGGACTTTTGATATGTTAAACTTTGGTGTCTATAGAACCCAAAGCAGTGGAAATCAATTCTGTTGCAATTTTTTCCAGGTCCAGCTGCAGTATGACTGGACTAGTAAGGCCGAGTCACACTGCAGCGATAACGAAAACGATAACGATCACGACGCAAAGAGAACGCCTTTTATTGGTTGAATTGCTCCACACAGAATACGCACACGCTCATTCAACCAATAGAATGCGTTCTCTTTGCGTCGTAATCATTATCGCTGCAGTATGACTCGGCCTGTAGGCTCTAATGGACATTTCAGGCTATTTAATCACATTTTTTCTTAATTTTTCCAAGGGCAACAAAATCCAAAGTAGGAAGAACATCATGCATGTAAGTGGTTAAATTTGGGTCACTAGATCTGCACTAGATCTATTCATCAGCTCGGAGCTATAAGATCATTAATTGTAATATCAAATCCATATCAATCAAACGCAAAGGGTTCGGAAAAATAACTCACAATCTAAAAGTCAAAAAGAAAAAAAATGTTTCTTTTTTTCTTTTTACCAAACTTATTTTACAAACTACTTTTTTGAATGAACTCCATTTACCAGGAGCTCCAAAATTATGCAAAACCAATGTGATGAAATTCATACCAACTGCACAAATGACCTTTATTGACCCCTTAAACGCACATCACACCCGGCAACTGCGCCACGCTCACCAGTTTGGTGGTCACAAGGTTCACGTGTAAACACCGCATCGCCCTAAAGTGCGCACTTCACTGAATTACACACAGTGACATTGCCCACCAATATGGCGCATCCAAGATTATTCTGATGATGACGTCAGGTGAATCGGGTCAATAGTCCTGCCGTCGATTTCACAAAACTCTTCCTAACTTAAGACTAATCTTAGGACTTAGGACGAGTCCCAACCCTGCACTGTAGCATGCAGACCTTAAGACTAATCCTAACTCGAGATAAGACGAGTACTAACTCTTTGTGAAATCGACGGCTGAGCCAGCAAAATGTTGCTCCTACATGTATATTATTACCTTGGAATTCACAGCCTCCTCCTTTGGCTCTATTAGCCCAGGCTGATGTGTAGGATCTAGCATCTACAATCAAGACTTTCCTATTGCTGGAGTCTGTGTCTACGTGTGATAATAGACTCAGGTCTGTAGAAATCAATCAAACAATAACAAGTCACATTCACATTCAAGGTAGGTATACACTGAAGAACAAAGAAATACTTTAAAGGCACTGTACACTATTGGTAATTGTCAAAGACCAGTGTTCTCACTTGGTGTATCCCATCACAAGCATAAAATAACAAGCCTGTGAAAATTTGGGCTCAATCAGTCATCGAAGTTGCGAGAAAATGATGCCAGAAAAAACACCCTTGTTGGACGAATTTGTGTGCTTTCAGATAGGAATAAAAGACTTCTAGCTAGAAGTCTTTTATTATTTTAGTGAGAAATTACCTCTTTCTCAAAAACTTGTACTTCAGAGGGAGTTGTTTCCCACAATGTTTTATACTATCAACAGCTCTCCAATGCTTGTTACCAAGTCAGTTTTTAAGTTAATATTTGTTTTGAGTAATTACCAAGTGTGTACCTTCCCTTTAAAGGAACAAAATGTTTGAGATCAAAGATAATAATAAAAATAATAATATGGATTTATAATGCGCACTTCTCCAGAAAACCGATCAAACATTAGACATTTGAAAATAAAGAAAATAACATAGTTGAAGTTAACCCAGTGAAGTCTATGTGAACAAGGTGTGTGAACAAGTCTTCAATATCAGTAGTTAACAATGGCTATTCCTGGCTTAACAACTAAACAAACAACTTTCTAGTTCAATCAGGAATGTAATTAACAATCTTGGCCGGGTATGTATCTTTTCTTCTTTTTTCTTGATTGTTTAAGGGCAAGTATACCTTTGGCGTTTGGATCATTTGATTGTTTCAAATCCTGTATAAATGTAGATGTATACAATAAAACTAACATGTGAAAATTTCAGATATCAATATAAACCACAAAGGAAACTGACTGGGTAAACTTTACCCAGTCAGGGGAAACTGACTGGGTAAATTTTACCCAGTCAGTTTCCCTTGTGGTTTATATTGATATATGAAACAAAAAGTCGCATCCCCTTTAGGTGATCCCCTGGCTGCCGCTTCCCAGGTTGTATCGTAATTTGGGTGTGATCCCTGGCTACACGGCAGTTAACGGTTGTATGGCTTCTGACTGGCACCCCCGAACAAAGATATTGACAAAATAGGGACACCGCCAATATAGGGCTAGATAGCTCAGTTGGTAGAGCGCCGGCACGTTAATCCGGAGGTCGTTGGTTCAAATCCCACTCTAGTCAATTCTTTGTTCAACCCCAATAATCATGTGAAAATTTCATAACAAAAGGTGATCGCATTATTGAAATCACGCCAACAATCCGGAGCCCTTATGTCCCTGCAGGAAGAATAATCCGCTATTGGAATCCTTAATCGCAGTTTCAAATTTTACGGCATAAAAACTGATCTCTTTTTCCATAACCACACGACCTCAAGGTGAAGTGATTCTCAAAATGCTCTGTACTATCAAAAGTCGCTGAGGGCTTCGAACCAAAAGTTTTTATTGCCATTAATGTTAAGAGTGACTATCAAACACATACCTCCCCCTAAAACACTGTATATACAAAACTTTATAACAAAAAAACTGTATTTCTATTTTGTTTGACCCACAGATCCACAATTTCAACTCATAAATAATTTGCAATATTCCAACACTGGCTATTCTGAATGGCCCCTAAAGTGATTGAAAACCTGACTTACCATTAGTCTCCCCTCCAGCCGTTCCATTGGCTGGTCTCTCTACACTCTCTACAGTGTTCTGTGGATTGTCCGTCTTGCATGCCCTCAGTATACTCTCTATGAAGTGTTCGTCTTGATCACTACGCCAGCCAAACCAACCTATCTCTGGCTGACTACACCGTGCTATCACTGCTCCATTCTGCTGATGTCTGAACAGAAATGTAAAAGAAGAGCATTAACTATTTTGCCAGTTGCAAGTGGTCAAGTTGGCATAGTGGCAACTTTCCTTCAAACAGGGTGTCATGGCCGAGCGGATAAGAGCATCAAACTCAAGCACTGCTGTTTCTGTTCAGCAGAGTGTGGGTTTGACTATTGGTCGTGACACTTGTGTCCCCGAGCAAGACTTGCTTCTGGCCTTCTTACTATCACTAAAACCCCAGTTCACATCCTGCCAGGGACACTGCGTGGATTGCATTTTTAGTCCCATTATGTAGTGGTATCTTTCCTTGCCTTCCACCACTAGGACCCCAGTCTACATCCTGCCAGGGGCACTATGTGGATTGGGATTTCAGTCCCATGTAGTGGTATCTTTCCTTGCCTTCCACCTCTAGGACCCAAGTTCACATCCTGCCAGGGGCACTATGTGGATTGGGATTTCAGTCCCATGTAGTGGTATCTTTCCTTGCCTTCCACCACTAGGACCCCAGTCCACATCCTGCCAGGGGCACTATGTGGATTGGGATTTCAGTCCCATGTAGTGGTATCTTTCCTTGCCTTCCACCACTAGGACCCCAGTCCACATCCTGCCAGGGGCACTATGTGGATTGCATTTTTAGTCCCATTATGTAGTGGTTTCTTTCCGCGCCTTCCACCACTAGGACCCAAGTTCACATCCTGCCAGGGGCACAATGTGGATTGGGTTTTCAGTCCCATTATGTAGTGGTATCTTTCCTTGCCTTCCACCTCTAGGACCCAAGTTCACATCCTGCCAGGGGCACTATGTGGATTGGGTTTTCAGTCCCATGTAGTGGTATCTTTCCTTGCCTTCCACCTCTAGGACCCAAGTTCACATCCTGCCAGGGGCACTATGTGGACTGGGATTTCAGTCCCATGTAGTGGTATCTTTCCTTGCCTTCCACCTCTAGGACCCAAGTTCACATCCTGCCAGGGGCACTATGTGGATTGGGATTTCAGTCCATATTGTGGAAGTGTCGTGGCCGAGCGGATAAGAGCACCGAATTCAAACTCTGGTGTTTCTGATCAGCAGAGTGTGGGAGCCAACCTGGGCCCAATTTCATGGCTCTGCTTACCGCCGAATTCTGCGCTTACAATCGCGATTCCCTACTTACGTGCAAGCGCCGAATTTCTGCGCTAGCCTTGTAAGCATAGAATGCCTAGTAACGTGAAGTACGCACGCGCAGAAGCCCAAATTCGCCGCTAACCCGTGAAATACACTTGCCGTAAGCACAGAATTCCCTGCTTCCGTAAGCGCCGATTCTGTGCTTACGGTAAGCAGAGCCATGAAATTGGGCCCTGATACCTGACATTGCACTGTAGTCACCACTGCTAACACTATTTCAGAAGCTCAAAATGCTGTAAACGCAGCCCAATTGAGAACATGCTTCGTCTTGGACTAAATTGAAGTTATTTAGTCTTTACCTCCATACTACTGAAGGAAACCTCTTGGATGCTCTGAAACTACTAACAGCCTTCAGTTCGTCATCTGTGATCCACGCTGGTACGATATGCTGCAGTGGGTACGACGAACAGTACCTGCAAAAACAGCACACAAACAAAACACAAGTGAGAATTGAAGCTTCACTTGGTATGGATTGAAACATTTGTAGAGGAATTTACAGTTGATGGCCATATAATTATCTCTCTGCAAACAAAGAGGTTATAAATAGAATCAATGACAGGCCTCGAAATCACCCAGCCATCGATTTCACCAAACTCTTCCTAGCTTAGGA
Organism: Asterias rubens; assembly: GCF_902459465.1. Classification (NCBI taxonomy): domain Eukaryota; kingdom Metazoa; phylum Echinodermata; class Asteroidea; order Forcipulatida; family Asteriidae; genus Asterias; species Asterias rubens. The sequence goes on along the minus strand of NC_047066.1, from coordinate 15,681,376 downwards.
TTAATCTTAGGACTTGAATGGATGAATCCTAACCTTGCACTGTATCATGTAAACCTTGAGATTAATCCTAACGCGAGATGAGATTAATCCAACGTTTCGTGAAATCGGCTGCAGGGCACCTACAGGAGTTTCCGTGGTGCCCTGTGCTTTTGCAGTAGTGCCCTTTGAAATGTTTTCCACAAGGAAGTGCCTCTTACCAAAGGAAAATTGCTGTGGCCCTTCAAGAGTGAAACTCAAGGCACGCAATGGTTTAATACTGCGTATATGAGAACTGAAATCAGGGTTCTCCCAATGCTTCAAGGCACGCAATGGTTTAATACTGCGTATATGAGAACTGAAATCAGGGTTCGCCCAATGCTTCAAGGCACGCAATGGTTTAATACTGCGTATATGAGAACTGAAATCAGGGTTCTCCCAATGCTTCAAGGCACGCAATGGTTTAATACTGCGTATATGAGAACTGAAATCAGGGTTCTCCCAATGCTTCAAGGCACGCAATGGTTTAATACTGCGTATATGAGAACTGAAATCAAGGTTCTCCCAATGCTTCAAGGCACGCAATGGTTTAATACTGCGTATATGAGAACTGAAATCAGGGTTCGCCCAATGCTTCAAGGCACGCAATGGTTTAATACTGCGTATATGAGAACTGAAATCAAGGTTCTCCCAATGCTTCAAGGCACGCAATGGTTTAATACTGCGTATATGAGAACTGAAATCAGGGTTCGCCCAATGCTTCAAGGCACGCAATGGTTTAATACTGCGTATATGAGAACTGAAATCAGGGTTCGCCCAATGCTTCAAGGCACGCAATGGTTTAATACTGCGTATATGAGAACTGAAATCAGGGTTCTCCCAATGCTTCAAGGCACGCAATGGTTTAATACTGCGTATATGAGAACTGAAATCAGGGTTCGCCCAATGCTTCAAGGCACGCAATGGTTTAATACTGCGTATATGAGAACTGAAATCTGGGTTCTCCCAATGCTTCAAGGCACGCAATGGTTTAATACTGCGTATATGAGAACTGAAATCAGGGTTCTCCCAATGCTTCAAGGCACGCAATGGTTTAATACTGCGTATATGAGAACTGAAATCAGGGTTCTCCCAATGCTTCAAGGCACGCAATGGTTTAATACTGCGTATATGAGAACTGAAATCTGGGTTCTCCCAATGCTTCAAGGCACGCAATGGTTTAATACTGCGTATATGAGAACTGAAATCAGGGTTCTCCCAATGCTTCAAGGCACGCAATGGTTTAATACTGCGTATATGAGAACTGAAATCAGGGTTCTCCCAATGCTTCAAGGCACGCAATGGTTTAATACTGCGTATATGAGAACTGAAATCTGGGTTCTCCCAATGCTTCAAGGCACGCAATGGTTTAATACTGCGTATATGAGAACTGAAATCAGGGTTCTCCCAATGCTTCAAGGCACGCAATGGTTTAATACTGCGTATATGAGAACTGAAATCAGGGTTCTCCCAATGCTTCAAGGCACGCAATGGTTTAATACTGCGTATATGAGAACTGAAATCAGGGTTCGCCCAATGCTTCAAGGCACGCAATGGTTTAATACTGCGTATATGAGAACTGAAATCAGGGTTCTCCCAATGCTTCAAGGCACGCAATGGTTTAATACTGCGTATATGAGAACTGAAATCAGGGTTCTCCCAATGCTTCAAGGCACGCAATGGTTTAATACTGCGTATATGAGAACTGAAATCAGATTCTCCCAATGCTTCAAGGCACGCAATGGTTTAATACTGCGTATATGAGAACTGAAATCAGATTCTCCCAATGCTTCAAGGCACGCAATGGTTTAATACTGCGTATATGAGAACTGAAATCAGGGTTCTCCCAATGCTTCAAGGCACGCAATGGTTTAATACTGCGTATATGAGAACTGAAATCAGGGTTCTCCCAATGCTTCAAGGCACGCAATGGTTTAATACTGCGTATATGAGAACTGAAATCAGGGTTCTCCCAATGCTTCAAGGCACGCAATGGTTTAATACTGCGTATATGAGAACTGAAATCAGGGTTCTCCCAATGCTTCAAGGCACGCAATGGTTTAATACTGCGTATATGAGAACTGAAATCAAGGTTCGCCCAATGCTTCAAGGCACGCAATGGTTTAATACTGCGTATATGAGAACTGAAATCAGGGTTCGCCCAATGCTTCAAGGCACGCAATGGTTTAATACTGCGTATATGAGAACTGAAATCAAGGTTCTCCCAATGCTTCAAGGCACGCAATGGTTTAATACTGCGTATATGAGAACTGAAATCAGGGTTCGCCCAATGCTTCAAGGCACGCAATGGTTTAATACTGCGTATATGAGAACTGAAATCAGGGTTCGCCCAATGCTTCAAGGCACGCAATGGTTTAATACTGCGTATATGAGAACTGAAATCAGGGTTCTCCCAATGCTTCAAGGCACGCAATGGTTTAATACTGCGTATATGAGAACTGAAATCAGGGTTCTCCCAATGCTTCAAGGCACGCAATGGTTTAATACTGCGTATATGAGAACTGAAATCAGGGTTCGCCCAATGCTTCAAGGCACGCAATGGTTTAATACTGCGTATATGAGAGCTGAAATCAAGGTTCTCCCAATGCTTCAAGGCACGCAATGGTTTAATACTGCGTATATGAGAACTGAAATCAGATTCTCCCAATGCTTCAAGGCACGCAATGGTTTAATACTGCGTATATGAGAACTGAAATCAGGGTTCGCCCAATGCTTCAAGGCACGCAATGGTTTAATACTGCGTATATGAGAACTGAAATCAGGGTTCTCCCAATGCTTCAAGGCACGCAATGGTTTAATACTGCGTATATGAGAACTGAAATCAGGGTTCTCCCAATGCTTCAAGGCACGCAATGGTTTAATACTGCGTATATGAGAACTGAAATCAGGGTTCGCCCAATGCTTCAAGGCACGCAATGGTTTAATACTGCGTATATGAGAGCTGAAATCAAGGTTCTCCCAATGCTTCAAGGCACGCAATGGTTTAATACTGCGTATATGAGAACTGAAATCAGATTCTCCCAATGCTTCAAGGCACGCAATGGTTTAATACTACGTATATGAGAACTGAAATCAGGGTTCTCCCAATGCTTCAAGGCACGCAATGGTTTAATACTGCGTATATGAGAACTGAAATCAAGGTTCTCCCAATGCTTCAAGGCACGCAATGGTTTAATACTGCGTATATGAGAACTGAAATCAGGGTTCTCCCAATGCTTCAAGGCACGCAATGGTTTAATACTGCGTATATGAGAACTGAAATCAGATTCTCCCAATGCTTCAAGGCACGCAATGGTTTAATACTACGTATATGAGAACTGAAATCAGGGTTCTCCCAATGCTTCAAGGCACGCAATGGTTTAATACTGCGTATATGAGAACTGAAATCAAGGTTCTCCCAATGCTTCAAGGCACGCAATGGTTTAATACTGCGTATATGAGAACTGAAATCAGGGTTCTCCCAATGCTTCAAGGCACGCAATGGTTTAATACTGCGTATATGAGAACTGAAATCAGATTCTCCCAATGCTTCAAGGCACGCAATGGTTTAATACTACGTATATGAGAACTGAAATCAGGGTTCTCCCAATGCTTCAAGGCACGCAATGGTTTAATACTGCGTATATGAGAACTGAAATCAGGGTTCTCCCAATGCTTCAAGGCACGCAATGGTTTAATACTGCGTATATGAGAACTGAAATCAGGGTTCTCCCAATGCTTCAAGGCACGCAATGGTTTAATACTGCGTATATGAGAACTGAAATCAGGGTTCTCCCAATGCTTCAAGGCACGCAATGGTTTAATACTGCGTATATGAGAACTGAAATCAAGGTTCTCCCAATGCTTCAAGGCACGCAATGGTTTAATACTGCGTATATGAGAACTGAAATCAGGGTTCGCCCAATGCTTCAAGGCACGCAATGGTTTAATACTGCGTATATGAGAACTGAAATCAAGGTTCTCCCAATGCTTCAAGGCACGCAATGGTTTAATACTGCGTATATGAGAACTGAAATCAGGGTTCGCCCAATGCTTCAAGGCACGCAATGGTTTAATACTGCGTATATGAGAACTGAAATCAGGGTTCGCCCAATGCTTCAAGGCACGCAATGGTTTAATACTGCGTATATGAGAACTGAAATCAGGGTTCTCCCAATGCTTCAAGGCACGCAATGGTTTAATACTGCGTATATGAGAACTGAAATCAGGGTTCTCCCAATGCTTCAAGGCACGCAATGGTTTAATACTGCGTATATGAGAACTGAAATCAGGGTTCGCCCAATGCTTCAAGGCACGCAATGGTTTAATACTGCGTATATGAGAGCTGAAATCAAGGTTCTCCCAATGCTTCAAGGCACGCAATGGTTTAATACTGCGTATATGAGAACTGAAATCAGATTCTCCCAATGCTTCAAGGCACGCAATGGTTTAATACTGCGTATATGAGAACTGAAATCAGGGTTCGCCCAATGCTTCAAGGCACGCAATGGTTTAATACTGCGTATATGAGAACTGAAATCAGGGTTCTCCCAATGCTTCAAGGCACGCAATGGTTTAATACTGCGTATATGAGAACTGAAATCAGGGTTCTCCCAATGCTTCAAGGCACGCAATGGTTTAATACTGCGTATATGAGAACTGAAATCAGGGTTCGCCCAATGCTTCAAGGCACGCAATGGTTTAATACTGCGTATATGAGAGCTGAAATCAAGGTTCTCCCAATGCTTCAAGGCACGCAATGGTTTAATACTGCGTATATGAGAACTGAAATCAGATTCTCCCAATGCTTCAAGGCACGCAATGGTTTAATACTACGTATATGAGAACTGAAATCAGGGTTCTCCCAATGCTTCAAGGCACGCAATGGTTTAATACTGCGTATATGAGAACTGAAATCAAGGTTCTCCCAATGCTTCAAGGCACGCAATGGTTTAATACTGCGTATATGAGAACTGAAATCAGGGTTCTCCCAATGCTTCAAGGCACGCAATGGTTTAATACTGCGTATATGAGAACTGAAATCAGATTCTCCCAATGCTTCAAGGCACGCAATGGTTTAATACTACGTATATGAGAACTGAAATCAGGGTTCTCCCAATGCTTCAAGGCACGCAATGGTTTAATACTGCGTATATGAGAACTGAAATCAAGGTTCTCCCAATGCTTCAAGGCACGCAATGGTTTAATACTGCGTATATGAGAACTGAAATCAGGGTTCTCCCAATGCTTCAAGGCACGCAATGGTTTAATACTGCGTATATGAGAACTGAAATCAGGGTTCTCCCAATGCTTCAAGGCACGCAATGGTTTAATACTGCGTATATGAGAACTGAAATCAGGGTTCTCCCAATGCTTCAAGGCACGCAATGGTTTAATACTGCGTATATGAGAACTGAAATCAGGGTTCGCCCAATGCTTCAAGGCACGCAATGGTTTAATACTGCGTATATGAGAACTGAAATCAGGGTTCTCCCAATGCTTCAAGGCACGCAATGGTTTAATACTGCGTATATGAGAACTGAAATCAGGGTTCTCCCAATGCTTCAAGGCACGCAATGGTTTAATACTGCGTATATGAGAACTGAAATCAAGGTTCTCCCAATGCTTCAAGGCACGCAATGGTTTAATACTGCGTATATGAGAACTGAAATCAGGGTTCTCCCAATGCTTCAAGGCACGCAATGGTTTAATACTGCGTATATGAGAACTGAAATCAGGGTTCTCCCAATGCTTCAAGGCACGCAATGGTTTAATACTGCGTATATGAGAACTGAAATCAGGGTTCTCCCAATGCTTCAAGGCACGCAATGGTTTAATACTGCGTATATGAGAACTGAAATCAAGGTTCTCCCAATGCTTCAAGGCACGCAATGGTTTAATACTGCGTATATGAGAACTGAAATCAGGGTTCTCCCAATGCTTCAAGGCACGCAATGGTTTAATACTGCGTATATGAGAACTGAAATCAAGGTTCTCCCAATGCTTCAAGGCACGCAATGGTTTAATACTGCGTATATGAGAACTGAAATCAGGGTTCTCCCAATGCTTCAAGGCACGCAATGGTTTAATACTGCGTATATGAGAACTGAAATCAGGGTTCTCCCAATGCTTCAAGGCACGCAATGGTTTAATACTGCGTATATGAGAACTGAAATCAGATTCTCCCAATGCTTCAAGGCACGCAATGGTTTAATACTACGTATATGAGAACTGAAATCAGGGTTCTCCCAATGCTTCAAGGCACGCAATGGTTTAATACTGCGTATATGAGAACTGAAATCAGGGTTCTCCCAATGCTTCAAGGCACGCAATGGTTTAATACTGCGTATATGAGAACTGAAATCAGGGTTCTCCCAATGCTTCAAAACTGTGGGGCAATCTGGAGCAACAATTTTGAAGTTTGGCCGAACGACACTGAATTGAAACGATGTCTTTAGTTCTGAGTATACAGTACTAACATACATTGGTGTATGGGTAAAAACCAAAATTAATATTCTTTATCCCGGATGCAAATTTAACATATATTATATCATTGCGGTACCCGCCGCCAAAATATAGGATATCGAACTGCCTCTAGGTACCGGGCAATCTCGGTAGTCTAATTAGTAAGACACTGCTCTAGAATTGCAAGGGTCGTGGGTTTGAATCCCACCCGAGTAATATGCCGGTGATATTTTTTCACAGAACACGGGAAAGTACTGAGTATACAGTGCTAACATACATCGGTGTATGGGTAAAAAACGAAATTAATATTGTTTATCCCTGATGCAAATTTAAAATATATTGTACATGTATGTCTTTAGAATGCTTTCTCCTTGGTGTTTATCTTGGTTTTTACAGCCCTTATCTGGAGCATTCTAAATGGTGACAACTCTACTCACTTGTAATCCTTATTCTCAAAGACTCTCCATGCTTGCTTCATATCATATCCCTGTCTGCTGACTTCACTACTGAAGGAATATGCCGGTATATCACCTATAGTTAACAAAATAAATGCTTAAGCATCAGTCAAATACAGGGTCAATGGGTAACATGAAGAGTAAATAGCCGACATCTTGGATTGAATTTTGTAAGCTCCAAAGGACTTAGCTTTCACAAATTGTAAGGCTAATTACTGCGCAACCAAGGTTTCATACCCTTTACAAAAGTGAGCAGTGCTCACCAAAGCATGAATTATTTTTAGACTTTTTGGTGTCATATGAAAGTTGAGTCCATAAGCTATCCATACATATCAACTTTTTCTCCCAAAATCATATATTTTTATTCGGCAGCCATTTCAAAAGTGTATAGTTTAATTTAGACACCCTGTACAGGCTATTTGGGATCACTTTTTACACTAGACCGCAGACTCGATGGCCCATTTTCATACAGCTGCTTTCAAAGCACAAAATACTGCCAGTCACAGATGCTGCTTGTGAAATGGTGTTGTACATGTAGCTGGTAACCTTTTTCAGCTAAGCATAATGTTTTTGTGCTTAGTTGATTTTTGTGCGTAAGCAGCTCTATGAAATTGGGTCCAGTTATTATAGATTTGGGGACCATAGCCCACATGTGGCATGGTATTTTGGCTGGTAACATTATTCTGGTATAACCATAGAGTTATATATAAGAACAAGAGGGCGCACTGGCCTATATACGCGGCCCGGCATGCGCGCAGGCGGCCATTTTCTAAGTTGACAAAACAGCATCACACAGCGTGTGTTTTTGCGGCCATTTTGTAAGTTGACAAAACAGCATCCCGTAGCGTTCAATAAAAACAAACTCCAATGTGTACTTCCTATTCAACGCGCGTGCAGAATGGCGCGCGTGTCTCCTTGCAGTCCCGTCGCGTTTGTGCAAGCAGCATCACCAGTGCGCCCTCTAGTTCTTCTATCTAACTCTATGGGTATAACGCATAATTTTGTTGTGCTTAGCTTACTTTTTAAGCTTGAGCAGCTCTATGAAATAGGACCCAGGTTATCAATGCTTCACAAATATGATCTGGGCCCAATTTCAAAAAGCCTGTAAGCACAAAAACTTGCTAAGCACAGAAAAGTATTTCTTAACATAAACAGGAAACCAGCAAAAATTACATTAAGTTTACATTGTTGTGGCTGGTGCCCCACTCAATTTTTGCTTAGCAAAGAAATTTGTCAAGCAGTATTTTCTGCTGATCAGCTTTATGAAATAGGGCCCTGAGCAGGAACGACAAATAACAAATCCATTTCGGCAGGTAACCCATTTTCTCTACGTTCAAACTTGTTCAATTGGAAAATAACATTGGTTTCCGAGTGCATCCAAACAATAACAAGACAGGTAGGTGTTGATGACACTCACCGGTGCTCTGCAGGAAGCCAACACCGGGACTAGATGACTCTCGGACATGATGGACCTGATCGAAACACCACGCATGAAACGCAAATGCAAATAGATCCTCCAGTTTATTGGGTGGTGAGGTTGACGCAGTTAGACGAGCCAACCAGTCCTGGCACTGCTCATTGGTAGCAAACTTACACCTGCAAATGAACAGAAATGTTGGAGAGGCTAAGCCTAAAGTCTAAAACAAACAACATCTCACTGAGGTCGTCAAAAGCAATTGGAACAGAAATATTTAATCCATGCAAGTAATGTAGCATCACTGCAGATATTAATCCAGGGTTTGCCTTTAACTTTTTCAGTGACTGTCCAGCAGGAACAGTTAGCTTGTCATTTCACTGGTCCTCACAAATTTTCAATTGTCCATGTTTTTCTCTCAACATCGTCATTAGCATAGGACTTGTAATTAACTATTAGAAGTGGTTGACATGTAACATAGGACTTAAAGCAATCAACTACAAGTCGCCAGCAAGACTACGAGTAGTTGGACTGACTGGTCTCCGGCATTACAACTGCTATTTGGCCAGTGGACTACTGTTCAGTTAAAGGGACAGAGTGCCTTGTTTTAAAAAGTAGAATAAAATGATCCGCACAACTAGGCTTTGAAGTTGCATGGTTTTCCTTTTACTTTGCAAACTTACACGGTCGGCCATTTTATGGAGTCAAAAATTTGAATCAACAAAATGGTGTGTCGTGTTAGTTCGCGGCGTACAGGTATAAGGAAAACCATGCAACTTTGAGGCATAGTTGTGTGGATCATTATATTCTACTTATAAAACATCTTTCTAACCATATGCATTTTTATAACAAACAGTAACGCTTTTCTTAGCCCAACTCGACTGATCCAAGGCAACGCATTCCTTTTGAACCCATGAGACCCTAACGGCAAGGAACAGCTTACATTTATACTGAAATGGCCATAGCAGCCCCAGATGGCTGCAACATTTAACAACCTCTCACCCAACCACAAAAGTCAAAGGTCATGTCCTGAAATGATATTTTCCCACGATTCCTATGTTGACATTGGATCGACAACTCAAAAACAAACCATACAAACACAAACATGTATGTTGCTTTTATTGTGTTTACAGACATTCTTCCCGAGGAAAAAATCAACAAAAGTTGACGATTAAAGGCACTGGACACTATTGGTAACTACTCAAAATAAATCTTAATTGGTAATGAGCAATGGAGAGCTGTTGATAGTATAAAACATTGTGAGAAATGGCTCCCTCTGAAGTAACATAGTTTTTGAGAAAGAAGTTTTTTCTCACTCTAATATTTTATTTGAATTCAAGACCTCAGCTGAGGTCTCAAATTCAAGGCATCTGAAAGCACACAACTTGAGCAACTAGGATGTTTTTTCTTCCATTATTCTCTCGCAACTTTAACAGCCAATTGAGTTCATATTTTCACAGGTTTGTTATTTATACGTGCGAAGACCCGTATACTGTCTTTTACAATTACCAAAGGTGTCCAGTGCCTCTAAATCGAAATGAATGTTTTCTACATCGCCGTTTGGCACAAGTCTTGTTTTACAGAAATTGGGTTTCCACCCAAAATAAGGAACATTAATGGTGACTGGTGCTCTTCCAAGTAAATTTTTTGTTTTTCAAATAGTTTGTGCTTTTACCGCTTTCTAAATTGGGTCCTGGATTTTATTAAATCACAACAAATAAGCCGGCCTTCAATTATTAACTTCCAAATTCAAAAGTAACGACAGGAAATATGCACATCCTGTTGTCATTAGCTTTCATGTACTGCTGAGTAGTGCTAAGACTAGGGGTGCACCCCACTAAATACACTCCCATAGCAAACTCTGCAGAATGCTAAATGTTCAAAAATACACCCCAAAAAAAAAAAAAATTAAGTGTCATTCCCTGATCATAACGGTTCTGTAATCATACAACACTCAATATGGAAACCAGACTATATCCGTTGGTTTGCAGTGGCCACATCCCTTTGCCTGTGGATTTCTTTTTCACAGAACTCGAGAAAGTACGGAGTATACAGTGCTTAAAACTTCTTGGCAGTAAGGGTAAAAAACAAATTTGATTCTTTATCCCTGCAAATTAACAAATGAAAATTGCTGTGGTAGCCAATGGTTAGGATTTGAACTGCCTCTAGCCATCACGCTAGCTCGATGTCCTAGTGGTAGGACATCTGCTTTAAAGGAACACGTTGCCTTGGATCGGTCGAGTTGGTCTATAAAAAGCGTTTGTAACCGCTTGTTATAAAATGCATATGGGTAGAAAGATGTTGTAAAAGTAGAATACAATGATCCACACAAACATGCCTCGAAATTGCGTGGTTTTCTTTTACCTCGTCGACTAGCACGGTCGGCCATTTATGGGAGTAAAATTATTGACTCCCATAGACCATGTTAGTTCGCAAAGTAAAAGGAAAACCACCCAATTTCGAAGCAAATTTGTGTGGATCATTGTATTCTACTTTTAAAATATCTTTCTAACCATGCATTTTATATCAAACGGTTACAAACTCTTTTTATAGACCAACTCGTCCGATCCAAGGCAACGTGTTCCTTTAACAATACAAAAGTCTTGGGTTCAAATCCCACCAGAGTGATTTGCCAGTAGATTTTGTTTTCACAGAACTCCGGAAGAAACAAAGTATACAGTGCCTGATACACATTGCTCTAACATGTCTAAGGGTAAAAACCAATGATAATTTGGGTCTAGTAAATATTCTGAGCTACTACAAGCCATGTATGTAGTCTTGTGGAGTTTCCCGCAAAATTGTAGACCTGGATTTCACTAAGCCATAAAATCCATCGTTACACAAATTGTCAGTATCACCATAGTGATTTGCAGTGTGACATCACTCTTTCCTAAGCAACTACGATTGATTTGCAGTTAAAGCCATTGGACACTTTCTGAACAGAACAAAAATTAAAAGTTCACAGATTTACAAATAACTTACAGGGTTTACAGAAGGTAATGGTGAAAGACTTCCCTTGAAATATTATTCCATGAAATGCTTTACTTTTTGAGAAAACATTAAAACAATTATCAATTCTCGATATCGAGAATAAAGGATTTTTTTTAAACACATGTCATGACACGGCGAAACGTGCGGCAACAAGGGTGGGTTTTTTCGTTATTTTCTCCCGACTCCGATGACCAATTGAGCCTAAACTTTCACAGGTTTGTTATTTTATATAAGTTGTGATACATAAAGTGTGGGCCTTTGGACAATACTGTTTACCGATGTTGTGCGATTGCTTTAAGATCATTTTTAGATCTTTGTGAAATCCACCCCTCGCCACAATCACATGATGTACATATAGACTGTACATCAAATGATTGGTAGTCTGATGTACTTCTCACAACATTTACACAACCAAGAGACTTCAAATAAATGTACAGGAAAGGAGAATGAAAAGTGAAAGTATGAGGAAGTAATTGAGAATGGCAAACTCCTTGAACCCAATCTATAAAAGTAAACAGGCATCGGTACATAACCTGAGAATTGGGTCATGGGTGAATAACCACATGCAACTTCCTGCATCAGGATGTATACCACAAACCAAACCCCCCTGAGAATATGGTTGTGCTGATTATTACACTAGGGAGTTTTCATTTTCGACGACGCATGGTTGTGCGACTGTGAAAAACTACACCATATGACCCTCCGTTGTATCAAGTATCTATTCAGCGGACAACCCATTTTGATTTTTTCAGGACGATGAACATTGTATTGATCACATGACCAAGCAAGTTTGGTATCCATCACATGACCAAGCAAGTTTGGTATGCCAACTGCGAATGTACAAGATCGGCAGTACATAAAAACAGAGGTCGTATAGGTCAATGTGTGAATATTTATCAGTAGGTTGAACCACCAAACAGAATCAACCCAGGTACTGTCGTAAAAATAGAGGTACAGCTGTCCTCAATTTCAACGCATGCGCAGATAACTCGTTTTCACCGTCGTAGAACCATCCGTCGTCCAAAACGAAAACTCCTTTTTATCATTTTGATACAGCGAAGGCATCATGATACTCAGGTCAGGTGTACTTGTATCATTCTCATACAGCGAAGGCATCATGATACTCAGGTCAGGTGTACTTGTATCATTCTGATACAGCGAAGGCATCATGATACTCAGGTCAGGTGTACTTGTTTCTGCTAGTAATTGCAATCTGTTGGTTAAGTCTCTTGTCTACGTTTAGATCTTAAGGGAGGGTCACCTTTTGTTTTGGAACAGTTCTACTGAAGAATACCTATGATGCATGTTACATTATACAATTGTTGCACGCTGTCACGGGGTCCATGGCGTTTTGTACACTCGAGGGAGAAAATGGAACCCAAGGCGAAGCCGAGGGTGCCATTTTCCCTCGAGGGTGTACAAAACCCATGGACCCCAGTCACAACGTGCAACAATTGTTTTGTTATACCTTTGTATAGTTGTAATTCCTCTTCTCGAAGTTCTGTTGTCATCTTCAAACATTATTACGACCGACTATTCATTGTTTAATAAGCAGACGAACAAGAAACAATTCCCTCGAACCCGCGGTTGTTTCGTACACAGCGCAAAATCGACCAACGCTGGGTACGATCAAGGTGATGTACACCGGTGTACATCACTTTTCATGTTACCCGGCCCCCGTCGAGCCATGTAACATGCGCTTTTGTTGCGCGTCACATGATTGGTTCTCGACCAATCAAACTTCACAGTTTGTTACCGAGGTATAACAAACATGTATGTACACCCAAACAAACAGTCAGCATCATTTGTATAATGAATGACATGTCACACCAAAAATAAATCGGTCTTTTCCTGGTAATCAGCTAGACTGGACTTTGTCTTAAAAGGCAAAGTATTACGTCGGCTTTTGGAACCTCTTGAGTGTTTTAAATACTTAAACATTAAAACCAACCTTTTGAAAAAAATGTTAGATATTGCTGAAAATCCAGATCACTTTATAAATGTCCATGCAGTAAGAATAATCCGTACTTGGAAGACAAAATCTGAGAAACAATTCTGAGAGTAACATTTCTCAGGTTCAAACTTTGATATCTTTTTCCACTACCACATGACTTCAAAGTAAAACGTTTCCCAAAATACTTTATACTATCAAAGGTGCTGAACATGTCCATCTAACCAAAAAATAATGTTTTTGTTGCCAATAATTTCAAAGGGCTATGTACCTTTGTGGGAGACAAAACATAAAACATAAAATATTACTTGCTGAGGTGCTGTAGTTTTTGAGAAATGAGTAAAACGAGTCACGAAAATATTTTCGTCTCGTGAGATGAAAATTATCTAAGCATGTAAAACGTTTTTTCATGACATTGTCATGAAATACTTATTTCTCAAAAACTACAGCACATCAGCAACTAATATTTTTAAGTAAGCCTTCTTCTATCATCATCTTCAAACGGTGTAAGTTTAATGTAAATCTGTGGACATTATGTTTTGTGTTACAAAAAGTACACAAATGCTTTATGAATGAATACCAAATGTATAGTACCTTCCCTTTAAAGGGTTTGGGTACCTTTTCAAAATGTCCATAGATTTACATTAAACTTGCAGGGTTTGAAGGTAATGATAGTGGAAAGCTTCCCTTCAAATATTACTTATTGAGGTGCTGTAGTTTTTGAGAAATGAGTAAAACAATGTCATGAAAATACGTTTGTAAATTATTAAAATAATTTTCATCTCATGAGCCGAAAATTATTTTCATGACATTGTTTTACTCATTTCCCCAAAACTACAGCACCTCAGCACGTAATATTTTCAGGGAAGCTTTCTACTATCATTATCTTCAAACTGTGTAAGTTTAGTGTAAATCTGTGGACATTGTGTTTTTGGTTCATACAAAAGTTACATAGACCCTTTAATGCACAGACAACATTCAGAACTAGGTTATGATAGATCATAAGGTCAAAGTATGTTATCGTCAGTCAACCCTGGTTACAAGGAGCACTGATACACAAGTAAAGAGGTTCTGCTTGCAAAGAGTACATTCTGAAGTCCCAAATCTCATTTCTGCTTTGTGTTTCTATGATTTGCTGTGCTATCTACGTTCCTGTCAAAAAGAGTTAATTTAGCCAGTCCCAGCAACCTCGCTATAACAAGAGCAGACTGTTTTGTACAAGTGCTGCCTTATTTATAAAACACTCTTCATGTGTACTATAGAAGTCTAAAGGTTATCCCTCTGCTGCCACTTCCCAGGTTGTATGATAAACTTGGGCGTGATCCTTGGCTGTCAAACGGCAGTTACATTGTACATGCTAAATGGCTTCTGACTGACACCTCCAAACAAACATGTGTGTCCTAAAGGAGTCACAAGTTTTTTCATTCCACTGTTTTTCCCAGATGCAAAGCCCAAAGCGATTTATTTTTGAATGGCTGAAAACAATTTACGGTACCCGGCACACATTACTGCCACACGGCTTAGCATGGGTGTCAACACACTAAACAACACATCTAACTATTCCAGTTATCTGTTTAGCGTAACAAATGGTGCCCTGATGTCTGGTAAGCCTCTGAGAAACTTACAGTTTCCAACTGCCCCCCCCCCATTTTCGGTAGACGGCACTCAAATCAGGTTAAAGACACTGGACACCTTTGGTTATTGTCAAAGACCAGTCTTCTCACTTGGTACTCAACAAACAAACCTGTAAAAATTTGAACTCAATTGGTCGTCTCAGTTGCGAGATAATAACGGAAGAACAAACACACTTGTCACACAAATTTGTGTTTTTTCAAATGCTTGATTTCTGGACCGCAAAATCTAATTCCGAGGTCTCGAAATCAAATTCATATATTTTAGTGGAAAATTACTTCTTTCTCGAAAACTTTCTCGAAAACCATTATTTTGAGTTATTACCAATAGTGTCCAGCGCCATTAAGAAATAAATATCCTATGCGTGTACCTGTATGTCTTGCCGTCTTTACACTGAATGACCAAGTGGAAGAGATCTCGACATTCCACATTCTCTACCAGCATGATGGGCACCTGTGAATATATCAAGTGGGAAAACTAATCAATGTATGAATGGTACATGTACAAAACTAAAAGAGAACATTATTAAACTGTTAGTTATAACAATACAAGTAGTACTAATTTGACCTATATCACAGTGCAGCTATCTTGAATTTCTCGCTTTGATACCAAGCCAAGGCTGGAAGAACAAAATGGTCTGGTTTCTTATTGAAAAATGATTACCAGCAATATTATTGTTATTCAATATGAGGAACATGACCAAGATGGAGGAAGCATGATAAAGGTTTATTGCGAAGGACTCAGCTACAATGTGTCTGAGAAGCAGGCATGCGAGGCACCTTTGCAAGCCAGCCACATCAACCCATATGACCTTTTAGCAAATACCTAATGCGCACAGGCTAACTGCTAAATGAAAAGCATGCTGGTCTAGCTAGGCATCAAACTTGATCTCTGCCTAGACCAGCATGCACCTCATTCCCACTAGTATTTGCGATAAGGTCTACATGACCACAAAGCACAGGCAGAGAGCAAAAACTTACACCTCTCCGGAGAAAGGGAAACCGGAGGGCCAGGGAGAACAATGCTTATAGAGAACCAACGCACAACTCTACTCACATATAGTCATGATAGTCTTCGCTGGGTATCGAACCAGGGTCACATTGGTGTGAGCTATACTGAGGGTACAGGGACTTTGATCTCAGTGGCCCATTGTCATGGCCTCGGTGTCTACTTTTTAAACATCCTAAAGATTTATGTTCCAATCTCCCCCAGTGTCCCAACAGAAGTGCCCACTGCAAAATAAAGATGGCTTTTCCCATCATAAAAAAAAATCCAGGTGTGACGTTCCTGCAGTGTGCGAATGCATGATCTTTGTGTCAGTGGTCCACTGGCCAAAAGGCAGTTAAAACAACTGAGGACCAGTCAAAATTCACTTCAAGTGGTCCGGCTGGCTACAAAAGTAGTTCAGAGTTAAAAAGCATCTGTTCAATATTAAACACAATGCCTAGGATCGGGCGAGTTGGTATACAAAAAGTTTTTGAAACCGTTTGTTAAAAAATGCACATGGTAAGAAAGATGTTTTAAAAGTAGAATATAATGATCCACACAAATATGCCTCGAAACTGCCTGGTTTTCTTTTTACTTTGCGAACTAACACGGTCAGCCATTTTGTGGAGTCACAAATTTGACTCCACAAAATGGCGTGCACATACAAGGAAAACCATGCAATTTTCGAGGCATTTTTGTGTGTATCATTATATTCTACTTTTAAAACATCTTTCCAACCATATGCGTTTTAGAACAAACGTTTTTCAAATGCTTTTTCATAAACCAACTTGCTTGATCTAAGGCAACGTGTCCCTTTAAATATGGCGCAGTGAAAAAGCTGATGGATTGGTTAATTGACAAGCTTATTGGTCCTGCTGGCTAGTCGTTGAAAAAGTTAAGGGAAAACCCTGCTTTATACCTGGCCTCATGCAGACTTTGCTTTAACATGTTAACCTACACTACCAGTAACCAGACAACTATGATATCATTACTTTGAACATTGGACCTACAATTAACCACACATTAAGCTGTAGTTTCCTTATCATGTCTGTCTACTGTGTACATGTAAACACACCCCTTCTGGCCTTATCAGATCAACATGGAAACTTATTCAAGTAATAATAATAATAATAAAATATGTTTAGAATGCCTTACAGATAAAAACAGAAGCAAAAATGTAAGTAAACAGAAAACAAGTTGAGCAAAAACAAATCTGATTTTTGGGGTTGAACAAAGAATTGACTAGAGTGGGATTCGAACCAACGACCTCCGGATTAACGTGCCGGCGCTCTACCAACTGAGCTATCTAGCCCTATATTGGCGGTGTCCCTATTTTGTCAATGTTCGGGGGTGCCAGTCAAATCTGACAGCATACTGAAAATAGACTTAACACAATGTTCCAGTTTATTCCTGGGTATTGTTTATGATAAAAAGTATTCCATATGCAGTGATATTTCAGTATTGGACTTTACTCAGATTTTATATACCGAACTGACCTTGTCCACATTGCATAACATCTGGATAACCAGTTACTTCAACAGTACACTGCAAGCCCACTTCAATGGGATTATGTTCATTTGTATCTTTACAATGTAACTGGATACAACATATACTTTTATCTATCAAGGTCATCAGTTAGTTTTGCATCAAAGGAAATAAATGCCATTGGCTTTTGGAACTGTTTGATTGTTTTAATCCTAGACAGTTCTATGTAGATGTACAAAAAAAACTCACCTGTACAAATTTTATTTCAAAAGGTGGTAGCGTTTTTGAGATATTAGCGAAAAACCTGGAACACTTTTAGTCAACTCGGGAAAAATATTTTGAAATTGGAATACACAATCTGAAGAAATTTCTGCCAGTAACAGTCAGTTTCCCTTGTGGTTTATTATTTGATATAAACAGTCATATTATTTTGGACTAAAATCTTCTTCATTCTTTATGACAGACCCAAAAGAAGAGGTTTGTTTTATATTCCATTCATAAATACCCCAGTTTCGCTATTCCTATTGGTGGAGAGCGCGTCATGTGGGGGTGTTTAAATGGTTGATAAAGACATAGCTGGAGCTGTTTAAGGCTGGCTGGCCTTGCGTGTTTGGCGCGCAAGCTCTTGTATGCCAATTTACTTATGCAGAACGCAACTCATAGCTATTGGTACCAGCGCGTGATCTATTTTGTCCGTGCGCGTATACACAACCCAACGCGCTCAAAACATTTTTACAAAAGTTTTTGCAAATTAACAAACTTCAAAAATTCGCTGATTTTATTTTTTCACAGATTGTCTTTAATCGTGAAATTGTCTCACAAATGGGAATAAAAGAGTAGTGACTCGTTCTTAAACGACTGTTTAAAACCTTGCAGGGTCGTGGCCATGCAAAAAAACAACCTCGCCGTATCGCACAGCCACAACCCCGCCGACCATGACAGCAGTTTAAGAACTCGTCGCCTACTCTTTTGTTACCTCAATCTCCCACTAGACTTACATTGACAAATGATTCTTTGTTACGGATGAGCAGCCGATAGCTTGACAGCACAATGACTGCATCTGAAGCTCTGCCAAGGTACATCACGCTCTCTCCAGACAGCTGGTGGTATGGTACCTCTAACGTTGGATCATCCTTCAACATGGGTTTCAATGGGAAAGCTTCGCTGGACTGAAGACACACCAGACTATCTCCTTCCTCCTGATCAGCCTGGGTGAAAGCATGAATAATTCAACATCAAAATGTCAGTCAATGCAGGGCTCGAATTTTACTCTGGACCGCAGGCCCGAGATTTTAGTATCAGGCCAGTAAACTCACAGGCCCGGTTTTACCAAACTCTTCCTAACTTAGGATTAATCTTAGGACTTAGGACGGGTTCAGATCCGTATCCAAATACGCAGGATGCATTGAACCCTTCCTCGGCTGCAGTAGCGCTATTCACAATAACAATATCAATGCGCTTTATAAAAGTGCCCTCATCATTGGGCCAATAACATCCCTTTAATCTTTTTCAGCTCCCTGGAGAGTAAACAGCCAAGAGCTGCTGTAGCGCTCCAAAGGCTATTTCATACACAATATCAACCTCTACCCTCACAGGTACCCATTTACATGTATACCCCTGGATGAATAGTCTTGCTCAAGGACACAAGTGTCACGGCCGGGAATCGAACCCACACTCTGATGACTTAGCACCAGAACTTGAATTTAATGCCCTTAACCAATCGGCCACGACACTCTATACTCTGAGAAATTCAAATGTAAGCAAGTTATTATATAGACCATATTGAATAACCCCTTTGTTGCTATGAAAGTCTCCATCTTGTAGGGCAAACCGTATGCCATACATCAGTTAAGCATGCAGCATTCCCGGTTTGATTTCTATGGCACACCTACACACATCCCCACGCACACGCTCACAGACGCCATGTTGTAGGCCAGGTTTTCGAATGGTGACTTCATATTCAATACGCCTCTCTTAATATTCATGCGTGACAACATAATTCTTACCCAAAATGAGGCTAAAGGCGCACGTCCGCCACCACTTGCAGTGGCTGCGCCTATGGCCTTGTTTTGGGTGTGACATACCTCATGCATAAATATTAAGAGAGGCGGATACGGTCTTCTATTGTACAAAACTTTATTCAAATCTAACTCTCAAATGGCTTATTCTCACAAACAAGTTCATAGATAAGGAACTAACTAACCATCTCAATGTTGCCTCTAGTCTCCGCTATCCAGAACATACAGATGCTGCCAATACTCTCCCACTACAGGAGGATGGACACTCTTCAGGCAAGAGAACAAAACTGCAGAAATGACGGCTGTGTTGGAGTCTACACAATCTGTCGGATAAAAATGACAGTTCAGACTAAACAACTGAATACTCCAAAGCACATCCCGCTCACTGCACAGCGGTGATCACGTGACAAACAGGCTCTTTAAATTATGTCAAGCAGTAGGCCTATGTGTTTACATGAACATTTAAAGGAACACGTTGCCTTGGATCGGACGAGTTGGTCTATAAAAAGCGTTTGTAACCGTTTGTTATAAAATGCATATATGGTTGGACAGATGTTTTAAAAGTAGAATACAATGATCCACACAAGTCTGCTCGAAATTGCGTGGTTTTCCTTTTACTGTGTGAACTAACACGGTCGGACATGTATGGGAGTCAAAAATTTGACTCCCATAAATGGCCAACCGTGTTAGTCGACGAGGTAAAAGGAAAACCGTGCAATTTCGAGGCATGTTTTTGTGGATCATTGTATTCTACTTTTAGAACATCTTTCTACCCATGCATTTTATAAACAACGGTTACAAACGCTTTTCAAGACCAACTCGACCGATCCAAGGCAACGTGTTCCTTTAATGTATGTATCACAGAGCCGCACATACCTCTACAAAAACACAACATGGAGTTCAGCTGCATGTACACATGTATTAACTTTGTAGTTTTCAATTAATTATTCCAAACTTGACAAGCCTTAAATCCACATGATGCTGAGTCATCATGCATTATGGATTAATAAATGCACCACGGTTGATTATCAGAAAATAACATGATGATATAATTTACAGCCATTTATACACTTTCGGAACAGAAAAAAAAAAGTTCACAGATTTACAAATTACTTACAGGGTTTACAGAAGGCAATGGTGAAAGACTTCCTTTGAAACATAAAATTCTTGAAACAATTATCAATTCTCGATATCGCGAATTACGAAGTTATTTTAAACACATCATGACACGGCAAAACGTGCGGAAACAAAGGTGGGTTTTCCCGTTATTTTCTCCCGACTCCGACGACCGATTGAGCCTAAATTTTCACAGGTTTGTTATTTTATAAGTTGTGATACACAAAATGTGGACCTTTGGACAGTACTGTTTACCGAAAGTGTCCAATGGCTTTAATCTTGAAGATTCCTTGATACACAATTGGGCTTACTCCAAACCCTGAAAATGAGTACAATCTGATGAAGTGCAGTCTGTTAATCTTTAAGAAAAACTGCCAGACTTGGATTTTCAGCTGCCATGAGGCAAGGTCAAAGCATACCTAAGGACAAATCAATGTAGAATGGTGAAGTAATGGGAACTTTGTATGGCTATCTACAGTACATGTATCCGTGTTTCTTCAAAACTATACAGTACACAAGGTCAGTTAATGTATGTAACGATGATGGACTTGTAAAATGACAAGCAAATTGGTCCTGCTGGCCAGTCACTAAACAAAAGCCTAATAAACGTGTTAAGGGCAAACCCAGTAACAGTGGTTATGAATATGACCCTACAAATGTCCAGTCACATACACCTACCATGCCTACACATGACCGTGTTTTCCAGGTGTACTCTGTATACACGTATACAGGAAGGAAAGAGGTTTCAATGTACTGGCTCATATTGCATATCAACGCATTCATTACAGGTAAAGGTTACAATATGTACAGTACCACTGCGCAACAAAACATGCTGGCAAATCACTCACATGAGAATTGCATACAATGTGTACATGTATGTACAGATACATGTACATGTAATGTTGATACAGCATTCCAATGTTAGACTAGACTAAACTTGTAATGTGAACCGATTGCAAACCCACATTTCTAGGGTGCAGTTTCATTAACGGACAAGCCAAAAAAACAGATCAGTGCCTGCGCCTTATAAATACCCATATATGTAATTACCCACTTGGACCAGAATGCTCCCCATAAACGCTTTAAAACTAGCGTATCATGCAATGTACGCGCGAATTGTGTGGCCCGCAAATTTCGGCCAATACGCAAAAAAAAAAAATGAATGCCTGGGAAGCCATTATGAAAAATTCCTAGAGAACCCTGTCATGGCATTTAAAAACCTACACACACTTTAAATGACTCCAAGTTAATGAAAATGACAAAATTCATAAAATATTTTAATTGTATTCCTTGTTACACCAAGGAACAATACAAAATATTCAAACAATATTGATCACAGATGTTATGTAGCGTGAACATGGAAGGACTGCAGGATGACACACACCGTATCAGAGGTGTGAAGCCTGGTTCATACTTCCTGCGAATGCGAATGCGAAGCGATTGCTGACGTAACAAATTCGCAACGAATAATTCGCAGCAGTTGAACTCTGCTCGACTCACTTGCGAATATCGGTGCGAAAGGAGGGTTGTGACGTCAAATTCACGTCAAATTTGCTTCGCATTCGCATTTGCAGGAAGTATGAACCGGGCTTAAGGCCTACGGCTTACAGGAGTTCATTGGATGAAGAACATAATCTGACTGTAAAATAGTTCATTGCTTATAAGTACTTATCATAATCATGGCTCGAAATGCCCACTTTCCTTCGAGTTCTGTGAAAAATAAATCCACAGGCAAATCACTCGGTTGGGATTTGATTTTTGCAACATGGTAGAGTGTATGTTTTACCACTAGACCACCGAGCTTGCCCCGTGGCTAGGGGCAGTTCAAATCCACATGAGCAAAAGGGAAGGTACACGTTTGGTGATTGTCAAAGACCAGTCTTCTCACTTGGTGTATCCCATCATAACCATAAAATAACATGCCTGTGAAAATTTGGCTTCAATTGGTCATCGAAGTTGCGAGAAAATGATGAAAGAAAACACACCCTTGTTGGACGAAATTGTGTGCTTTCAGATAAAAATAAAAGACTTCTAGCTAGAAGTCTTTTATTATTTTAGTGAGAAATTACCTCTTTCTCAAAAACTACATTACTTCACAGGGAGTCGTTTCCCACAATGTTTTATACCATCAACAGCTCTCCAATGCTTGTTACCAAGTCAGTTTTTAAGTTTTGAGTAATTACCAAACGTGTACCTTCCCTTTAATAGATGTCCTCTACTGTATACTGTACATATAAATAGCAAATGCCCAATGCACCACACCTGCGTGTCACTGTAAAACAAAGTTCTTTATCCCCAAAACAATTTATATACAGTTAGTTATGTACATCATGGGTTACTAATATTAAAATGTTTCTTGAGTCTAGAATGTGAGTGAGGTGAACTCATTCATTACCACCTGCCCTATTACTACAACCTATTACTACAACATTTTCTCCAGACAACCTTGATTTGCTTGATGATCATTCAACACTTATGGTACATGTACAATAATGCTTAATTACTACCTTCATGTAACACTACATGTAGAGGTTGTACTGTACTAAGTAGATTTTTTCCAGACAGCCTTGATACATTTACATACACTCTACTTTGTGCGTTTTATAAAACAAATTTTTAACACAATTCATAGTGCATTTTTGTCACAGAATATTGGATCTTTGTGAAGTCTGGCTTTTCCTTCGCCTCATGAAATGGAAAAGTCCAGCTTTCACCGCGTTGTTTGTTACATTATGCCTATTAATAATAATAACAATAATAATACCCTAATTTATAATGCGCCTTTCTCCAAAGGATACAAAGCGCCAAGTATTTACTGCAAGGTGAGTGGGACAAAGTTAGAATAATGAGACGGAATCCCTATCATCATGTAATGGCTTACAAGTTGCTGTGGTGCAAATATGGTGCAAATATGCTGCCACTTCTGGGGCAAAGTATTCATTACGCATTCGATTTGTAATCTCACTGGTGCAAATGGAAGAGAGACAAAATTACAGACTCTTCCGTGTTCCATCTGTGATTTCACTTGTACATGTAGGAAAACTATGAAGGCCTACAGTATCCTCCTCGTACCAGTTTTCACTGTATTATGCCTTTTTCTTTGAATTGGAAAAAAATAATGATGCCATATATCAACCGATGCCCTAATTATCTTCATTTGTTTATATTAAGTATGCAAACATAAATTAAAACTTGATGGACATTGAAATGTTCACACCACACACCGATCTTCAATGACTTCAACTGGTCCCATTTGTTTTGAGTTTTTCCTATTTTCAAGGCAAACAAGAAAGAATGGTTACCCGGTGAAGAAATATCTGCAGTGACTGCAAGTGTTCTGTGAGACTCTGTGTACGATTCTATAGCCAGCAGTTGTCTTCATTTTTTTCACAATATTTTTTATTACATTTTAAAAATGACCATGGTAATTTGCAAAAAAAAAAAAAAAGTGTGAATAATTATTGGCTTTTAAATCTGATTTTTATTTATTTTTAATAACAATTTTTTCCCTTAATATTTATAATAAAGTGTAAAAATAAAAAGTAATAATTGAATCACCAAGCTGATGTTTAAATTTTAATATTTATAAAAATATTGATCTGAGGGTTAAAACAAAAATCTCAAAAAATATTAGAAAATAATATAAGGCACATGGCTTCTTTAAGCCTCTGTATTTTTTTCCAAGAATGCTCAGCAGAATGTTCAGTCACATGATTTGATCGTGAATTGTGAATTGAAATAGTGTTTGATGAAACATTTTCGGTGGGCAATTTTTTTTATATGGCCTCAACTTTATGACATATTTTTGTACCTTGTAGAAATGCCTAAAATACCCAACTTTTTGCATTACAAGTGCAAACCAGTGGAGCCTTACGTGTTTCTAAGTTTTGGTCAAGGGAGAGGAGACTCTTTGCTTGGCAATTAAAACCAAAATTTTTGTATCTAGGGACTGTTTACATCGTGCACAGAGAGGTAAAAGATTTGCCACGATTTTAGGGACACCTTGAAAACAGGACCTCCTTCGATATAACAAAAGCGTCCCTATTACATCAAGGATAAAGAAATACAAAATAATGTGCAGTGCATGTTTTATAAAACAACACAGTAGACCTGCTGGCCAACCAGTGGATGTACATGCAAGAAATAAATACTTTGTTTAGCAGACTATAGAGCTTTGAAACTGTATTACTATACACCATCAGATGAAAGAACTTTGAAATGTAAATAGTAAACAAGCTTGAACAAGATGCTGCAACAAGTTTGTACATGCAATACAACGATATCAACTTAAGTTGCAAAATGCAAATACCCATGGATGATTGTGTATTATAAAGGCACTTGAACTTTGACTTTGTAATGTGAAGATAGATAGTGCCAACAATGCACGTAGTTAGCTTCACAGACAGACAAATACACACATGCAATGGTGCCACCAGCAGACATACATGTGTGAAAGACACTGGACACTATTGGTTATTGTCAAAGACCATACTTCTCACTTGGTGTATCTCAACATATATGCATAAAATAACAAACCTGTGAAAATTTGAGCTCAATCGGTCATTGAAGTTGGATTGCCCTTTCACCCGATTTTTTGCTTGGGGACGGTCGGTCGGGATTGTTTTTTTTTTTCTAATGTCAAAGACTGCCCAAAACTGCATAAACATTTGATGAAAAAATCTAGTTGTCGAACAAGCAAGGTATTAATCATCTTATACATCTCGCTTCAAGCGCTCTTTTTGCGTCTTTACTTTGGCAAATTCCCTCAAAAACAAGCAATTTCCAAGAGTCATTTCATTCACCATGTTTTTCATCCGTTCAATAAACGAGCGATACCATATGGGCATTACTGGCAACAGCGCCCTCTGTTGTTCAATGGAGTGTAAGACTGGTTCCTTGTGAAGTCATGGCATTGTGACACAGGCTCACCCTATCCGTGCGTGTGAGGGAAATCGATCTAAATTTGTACGTTGCGTTTTTGTGAACGTTGAAACCACGACTGTTGCACTGGATAATTATTGTCAAAATTCGGAAGTAAAAAAAGGGGGGGAAAACGAAAATATAAATTTAAAAAAAACCTTGACTGAGATTTTGCTACTTTTACGGTCGGTCGGGATAGGGCAATCCAACAATTTTTTTGAGGCCTAATGACAGAAAAACACCATTGTCACACAAAGTTGTATGCATTTGATGGTTGATTTCAGACCCTCAAATTTTAAATCTGAGGTCTTGAAATCAAAATCGTGGAAAATTACTTATTCCTCGAAAACTATGTTACTTCAGAGGGAGCCGTTTCTCACAATGTTTTATACTATCACCTCTCCCCATTACTCATTACCAAGTAAAGTTTTATGCTAATATTTACTTTGAGTAGCTACCAAGAGTCCACTGCCTTTAAGTATTGTATGAATACACAGTATTGCTGGCATTGTACAGTACATTCACAGTTTCAAACAGTCTTCCTCTCCAAAAAAGTTCAGTTTTCCTGGAAAACCACACACAGTTTAGTCAATAACTTACAATGACTTAGTACACCACACAAAAGGTATTAAACTGAGCCTCATAAGTCAGCTCAGCTCACAAAAACCCTCTTTGACTGCACAGAGTTGACATGGATTTCACAAAGAGTTAAGACTGGTCTTATCTCTAGTTAGGACAAGTTACTTGTCCTTACTTATGTAGGACTAGCCATACGTTTGTTAATATCTCATAGGACTTGTAAAATCTACCCCAGGCCATGCAACTCAAAATAAGCCTATCCAAATAAATGTGTTTTGTTGATGGGACTACTGTATAAGCTTGGGCGATATATCGCCGACAACATATCGCGATATTCGATATAATCGCGATTAATTAAATTTGACATCATCAGTCTTCAAACTCCCAGTGAAAGTTGTAGAAGAGATGGTCATAGCATAAGAGAGGTGTTCTAATGACTATATTCTTCTGGTTTTACTCCAAACCTATGGGGTGCAAGATGTCTCAGCTAGGAAATACATGTACATCGCGATATTGCGATACTTAATCGATATCGTGATATATCGATATTTAGATTAAAACCAAATCGATCCGATATCGAAATCCTTTCCAAATTAGTATCGCGATATTCGATAGTATTGTGATATCGCCCAAGCTTACTACTGTACATTTACAGTATGGGGGTTTAACCGCTGTACTGTCAAGTAACAGACAATGCTGAACTACAGAGTGCTTGAAGTATCAATTTATACCTACTTAAAAGTAGCCATACATGTACTGGTACTTATTGGTAATATTAAGGTCAAACAAAACTTTGGTGAGAAGCACTGTTGGCAGTATTACAAACTATTTTGAGAAAAGCATTCCCTTCGAGGTAATAGAATTATTTTGATAATTTGTTTGCCTAAAATGTCTGACTCATGAGAAGAGTTTCATGCATGAATCGTTTCTCAGATTGCTGATGGAATTAATGTATTCGATTACTGAGCAAAAATCTGAAAAAAATGACTGGAAGAGCACCAAGGCAGCCGAGGAAAGGGCAATATAGGAAACAACTTATATTCAATGATCTTCCTGGAATGTTTTTGATAACATTATCAGCATATTTTAATATCAAACAACATTCAACTTTTAGTCATGCCATATCAGGCAGATGATGCTATTTTTATAAAGGAATTTATTGATTAATGTACATTTACCATTTACACAGGCTGATACAGTATACATGTACAGTGCATCTGTGTAAATGGTAAATGTACATAATCAGGCCTGTGAGTGGACTTTTGAAATAAGAGCCGAAACAATACATGATGCACATTATCAGGCCTGTGAAATATCCATTTGTAGTGTAGTGGTAAAACGGAGTATTTGGGGACTGAATTATGGTAAGAATTTATAACTTTTAAAATTTTTTGAGATTGCGGAGTGGGTTCTCTGGTCGCCCCCTCGGACATTGAGATATCAAAGGACATATAGAGCCTAATTTTTGCGAGATTAAAATAAAAATAAAGAGAAATTTTTTATTCCAAAAATCATTGAACAATGATTGAACCACCATCGTTTAACGCATGAGAGATATAAACCTATGAGGTTACGGGAGACGATAGCCGGACGAAACCGAAATAGTTCTAGGAGTAGGCCAAGGCCAACCATAAAGGTGACAAAATTTATGGGAACTTTTCGGCAGAAATGCCCTCCCTTTAATTTCAGCAGGCCTTTATTTACAGTAAAGAAAAATACTTTCCTTTAATAAGAGATTTGACTAAATTCACTTTCTCTAAATTTGAAAAAATAATGTTGATCATGAACAAATCTGCTTTCATTTTCAATAGGCCCTGCATTGAGGAAGTTTAGAGAGCATGATCTACATTAGGCCTGGGCGAATTATTCGAATATCCGGTTAATGGCGAATAGGTTTTCCTATCCGTAACCGCGAATGCCTTTTTTTTCTTAACCGGATATCTGCATAGGGCGCGAATAGCTATTTATAAACCGGATAGTTCTGTAATTATAACCAAGTAACCGGATATTCTTTAATATCCGAATATCCGCGGACGTCGGGTGACAACTGATAGGAATATTTTGTCTGAATCCTTATGAAACTTCTATTCAGACAGCATAAAACAGCATAAATTAAGTATTTAACTATGCTCACCTCCGTGAAGAGTTAAAACAATGACATTTCTGACGTAATTTGTTCAAAGATTACAAAAGTTTTCCTTCACATAGAGTCAATCCTGACAAAAGAAACAGCAAATCGGCATCTTTAAATTAGATCCGGTTATTTTTATGAATGAACCGAGTGACACTGTCTAAAACTAATATCAATCCGCCCATAAGATCTCATTCACATATTTTTTTTTTAAATAGCGCCCTCTAGCGGCAAAAAAAAAATATTCAAATATCCGGTTAATTTCTGATAGTTGGCCAGCGGTATCCGAATACCAATATTTCACTATTCGCCCAGCACTAATCTACATGTACATCATGTAGGTCATTAATGACAATTTGAAGACTGCTAACATTTTACAATTCTAAATTACATTGTCCGTTTAACTATGCCCGCCGTTCACTCATATAGCATGCACTGCCTTGTAACACCCCTTTTACAGAATGGTTTAGTCCAACTCGGGCCGCGGCTCGGCACTTCGTCAATCCAATTGGCTGGTCTGTGGTTCAGCGCTCGGTGACCAAAAAATAAAGCATTGAACATATCGGGAAGTCTCAAAATGGCGATGCGCAAGTTTAAAATAGAACCTGGGAAATTTGTGACTGTTTCGCTCCGGGATCTGGTAAGTTTTTGTCCTTTTTTTTCAAAATATATTTTCTCAATTGTGTTTTTGAGTGTTATTCATTAGACATTGAGGATTATAAGTAAGTGTTCCTAGAATTTGTGTCATGATTTTTGAAAGTGGTAAAAATTGAGCAAATCTGTTGACTTAACTATTTCGCCTTTATCATTTCAGCATGCTTCGTAATGTAACCCTCCGGCTCCGCCGTCGGCAGGAGGGTTGCGTTATCGCAACTATGGTAGACCCACTATTTATATTATGGATAACTTTCCATATCACGCCACCACTATTTCACTTATGTTTACAAAAAGGGCTATCTAATTGAGGTTAATTAGAATTAGATGATAAAAATGATTTCATATCGAATGAACAAGAGGTGGAGTGATGCGGAAACCTTTCCTTTATTATTAAATATGGCAAGGCAAGCAATAAGAACTAATTTAGATGAGTAGACTTGTGTAGCTGTACAGAGATGACAATCAAATAAAAACTTCAAAGTTCAAATAAATCAGCAAAGTGTACGTAAGTAAGTGTGTTAAAAGTGGTCAGTGACAGCACTGCGACTGTCTGTGACAGTCACAGTGAGTTACTGAATGGGGCCTACTGCTGGTTTTTGTTTATTTCCTCCACCCACAAAAAAATGCCAAAATGGCGAGTGTGGCAATCTTCAAAACACCTCATTCCTCAGTTTGATGACTAACATTTTATTTAAACTGACTGATTCACCGACATGTACTAATGTAGACATGTGTGTCTGCTTTCAAATGTGACACTGGGGTTGTTTTCGTTGCAAAGTTTTTCATCCAACCATGGTTGCTCCATGATCCAACTGTGTGCAGGAGGAATAGGCGCAGTCAACAACAACAGTAACACAGTCCATGCTGAGTCAGTGAGTGTTCTGTCAACTCAAGGATAGTTAGAAAATAGAATAGTGAGAGGGAAAAGCTCCAGTAAATACCTCTGTTATGACTAACTAGAACCTCTCTGAAGTTCAGGAAATCCACACGTATTCTCCAAGCCACAGCATAATCATTTTTTACAAAGAATTAGTGTTCAATGCAGCGAGCAAAGTAGATGTTTTTGCTGACGAACTGTAAACAACTCGCCACACACACCTACCCTGAACAAAATGGCGGCGAGAGGTTTGATTGACAGGCTTCGTTTGCGTGATGTCATCTTTCTGTATGTATCGTTTTTGTGTTTGCAGAAGTTACAGTCATGTGACTTTTGGGGGGTGGAGTTAGTGAGTGGTTTTCCCCGGGATTGCGGTTTATCATGCAAGAGATCATACTCCACAAACCCAGTCAAGGGTAACGTCAATAAACAGAAATTAGGGGTTTGTTTTTATGACGAAATCAAAGCTATTTTGTTGATGTTGATATAACTATGTACGGTTTGATAAACACGCAGACACGGTCGGTATGAAAGTGCATAATTATTTCCAATTATTGTAAACTTGTCACGAGATCGAGAGAGGGCGCTTTTACTGAATAGGAAATCTGCTGCGCAAAAAAGCAGCAAACGCGCGTTTGCGAGTTGGGAATTTAAACCACGAGGCGGCCCACGAGTCTGCATATTATATTCTGAAAAACCAAGTTACTTTAGAGGGAGTCGTTCCTCACATCGTTTTATACCATCAACAAGCTTTTAATTTTATGCAAAAAAATTATGTTGAGTTATTACCAAAAGTGTCCAGTGCTTTACTGATTTGTAAACATGCAAGGCTTTCTTTATTACCTAATTCTGCTCTTAGAATATAGTTTGTAAAACTGGCCTTTGGACATCAGCTTTCTGTTGTGTGAGAATGTGTTTGACACACGATGTGGGAATCAGAGCAGCAACAGAATACTACACTCTACATAATGAGGGGGGAACATTCCATAATCAGGGAGATTTTCAAATGTGTTCATCAGCAGACTATGGAATGATTGATTCATTTTCAGAGAACTTTCTGCAGAATCAAGGAAAGTTGGCAGCTCTGGCAGTTAGTTATGTCTCCTTCAACCGCAGCCTTCAAAGAAACTGCCCAACCAGCTTTTAGAGGGATGAGGCTACCTGTGGGCTCACATATCCTCTAGTTCACCCTTCAGTTTTTACGCACCCTAAGTAATAGTCTATAAATATATGTCTTGTTGTCTTGTCGCCACTTTAACTTCTCAATCACCTTATTTCTTATGCACTTTGCCTGTGACATCACTTCTGCACCATCCTAGTATAGTTATATTAAAGCTGAATAAGGATTCCACCATTAAAGGCAGTGGACACTATTGGTAATTACTCAAAATAATTATAAGCACGAAACCTTACTTGGTAATGAGTAATGAGTAGAGGTTGATAGTATAAAACATTGTGACACACGGCTCCCTCTGAAGTGACGTAGTTTTCGAGAAAGAAGTAATTTTCCACAAATTAATTAAGTAATTTTCCACAAATTAATTAAGTAATTTTCCACAAATTTGATTTCGAGACCTCAAGTTTAGAACTTGAGGTCTCGAAATCAACCATCTGACAAGGGTGTTTATTCTGTCATTAATTATCTCGCAACTTCGACGACCAATTGAGCTCAAATTTTTACAGGTTTGGCATTTCATGCATATGTTGAGATACACCAAGTGAGAAGACTGGTCTTTGATAATTACCAATAGTGTCCACTGCCTTTAAAGATTGAAGATTGGTTTATATGTCAACTTTGGTATGAGTAGGGTAAATAAAAATCTTTTGAAACTAGTAATGAAGGTTTTGTACATCTTGTTTTAATACATTCACTTTAATGAGCACTACAATATACAATGCTTTACAGCTTAACCAAAATGATAACCTTATTAGGTCTGGTTTATTACTGTTAATACTACAGTTAACCAGGGTTACATAACCAGCCTAAACCGGCTAGGTTATGCAATAGTCGGGTAAACTCCTGTCTATATTACAGTTTAATCGGGGTAGCATGATATCTTGTGGTAACGGTTTATATGCAAAACCTGGTTAAAACCTGCTTATGGTACAAGTTAAGAAATTAAAGTTCAACATGAAAATAAATGAAAAAGGTTTCGTTGTTTAGGTATTAGCAAACTCTAGCAGTGTTACCTTAATTTAACAACATTTTTATGACTCGGAAAGAACCAATAAATTATTCACAATATTTGTTGTTATGAGCTTGAAATAAATTTATATTTGACTTTAGATTTCTACATTATGACCGCTTAGACTCACTCTTTTGTCTCAATTAATACTTGCCTTGGAAATAAAAGTGTAATAATTTTGTAAACAATACTTTTTAAAAGATGTCCACGGATTAGTTAATAAAAAACTGCTAATTATCTGGATGTGTGGAATGGTTACCAGCCAAATGTATCATGCCAACACACATACGGCTGGTACTCACTTTGTTGCTCGTAAAGTTTGTTACTGACAGCAACAAATTTTGCAACTGTGTCATGTAGGGAAGAAATGAAGGAGCTATGGTAAATTAGTAGTGACCAATGATGACAGCCAATCACATTGCTCAATCTATCACTGTTGCTTTGCGATTATCAATTGGACCTTTTCATTGGCTGAAATTACTTGTTACTTTTAATCTACTACCATGCCATATTACCGTTCATCATCAAAAAAAGTGTTCAGCATTTGATTGGATGATTGTGGAAACAGCTAAAAAGAAATCAGCCAATCAGAACCCTCAAACTTTGTCACCATTCACAAGATTAAAACTGACAAGGTTTATTATGACTGGCTAGTTCAATAAATTCAGAGAGCAATTTTTTTTTCTGCAGAAAATCAGACACTACTTGAGAGTTGTAAAATATGATTTGTGATTTGTAAAACAGCATTCAAGGCCAGCCAATCAAATTCCTCAAACTATCACCACATTATTTGTCAAGGCCGAGTTCCATTATCGAGAAGGTCATCCATCAACGACAATACCGCACTGTTCAAAGCCTAGTTTCTATCATATTGCATATAGTAAAAATTAAATCAAGTTTCCAACGATCTCAAATCTTGCTAAATAGTACAAGTTCAGCCTCGCATTTTTATTGGTCCAAAGTACAATGGAGACTGGACGACATCATTTGAGCGCCATCTTTCCTAAACCAATCTAATGTTGCATGTGTTTCATGACAATAGACCAGGCAGTTCAATAAGCCCTGCCGTCGATTTCACAAAACTCTTCCTAACTCAAGACTAATCTTAGGACTTAGGACAGCAGGATTTGAAACTTTGCTTGGTGGAAATACGAGATAGAAAGGTTTGTGGTAACACCATGCAATGAGAGTCTCTAAATGATTTGGGGTGGTTCTAAAAAAGAACCGTTAGTTTAAACTCAACATTTCGGTCAGTATGCTCTGATCGTCTTCTGGAGAAAGCTTCTTCTCAAGAAGACGATCAGAGCATACTGACCGAAATGTCGAGTTTAAACTAACGGTTCTTTTCAGAACTACCCCAACTCATTTAGAGATTATCATTACATGGTTTTACCGTAAACCTTTCTATATTGAGTGCAGTTTCTTCACCGGACAGACGGGTAGAAATGACCTATTCATTATATAAGGTAATATTGACAACAAGTTATTTCTTGGGATTTTAAAAAAGCAAAAGATTATTCATGAAAGTTGCAATGAAGTGCCTGTATTTGTATGCAGATTTATAGCCAATGAATTATTCATTAAAAACAATTCTTCAATTTTAGCCAATAAGAATCAATTTATACAGAAACCAACAAATGGATGCATCATTCAGCCTGCCCGGGGCCAGCCAGCTAAAACTTTACAACAGTTTAAAATCTAATAAATAATAAATAAGTAGAAACATATGTAGTAGATGGTGTTGTTTGTCTTTCCAGAACTTCTCACGACAAACATTTTGATTCATGCTGGCATTTGGGGGAGATCTTCCCCATAAAGAATTAACAAACTGCAATAATATTCCTCCAATTTGATAGTCCAGATTGCATTGAAAGGACACTGTTGTCCTCTGTTAGGGTCAGGTATTGCATAAAGATGACATTGGTTTCATTTATACGTATGTTTTTCAGTTCTAGGTAACATTAACATGTTGTAAAAAAGCCATGCAACATACTTTGAAATTCAGTCTCACATTCAATAATAATACTGTACACACAACATAAATAATTCACATGGCTGGCCCTACCCACCCAAAACAAAACAACCATCACAGGGATCAACACATAGCGCGTGCGCACTAACGTTTTGGTTGGCAAAATGGGGGAACATTGCGCTGTTTTGTACACGGCTAATGGGTGCGTGACGCAGACGCGATTGCGCGTCTGCTTAGTGCACAACTCTATGGCATTTGCCAACCAATAGGGTCTGTACGCATGCGTATATGTAATTAGCATATTTCATGGGAAGGGTCTATTGATTGCGCGACTTTGGAGCGCTAGGTGGCAGCAGACTTACCAGGTAAATTTCCATTTACGTAGTTCTGGGCACGACGCGCACATAAGTCCCAACCTTCTTGCAATGAGGCACAACTTATATCTTTTGAAGCCCAACTGTTATCTTTGCCAGTGTTGCCCAGAATGCACTCCACTACCACTTGTGTGGAATAACGAATGGAAAAGCTGAATGATTGACTTGCGATCAAATAAGCGCTTCGTATAAAATCATCATGGATGTGTTAACCATTGTGTTACTTTTTCTACTGTCTTCGTTGCATTGGTTCGGTAAAACCATCAGGCAAACTTGATGCATAGAATGCAATCAAGTCTCACAGTTCTTGCAAACGTCAGTTCATATTATTATTATAATAATAATTTGGGGGGCTAATCATCCGTACTCGCAGCTAAGAGCTGAATTGTGAAGGACGCGGCTACAACGTGTTCGAGAAGCAGGCATGCAAGGGCGCCTCTGGCTGACAGCCACATCAACCCATTATGACCACGGAGCACAGCCAAGATCGAAAGTGTTTGAAAACCGGATGGTCTGGAAAACCCTTGTGGCACAGCAGCGAACCAACGCACAACTCAAATCACATATGGCCCTGGCCGGGAATCGAACCGGGGTCACCTTGGTGAGAGGCGAGCGCTTTACGCGCACGCCAACCATGCCACCCCATTATTATTTGACATAAACCGCTGCAGCGCTTGAACTTAGCTCTTGACAGGGCACAGAAATCGTCCTCTGGTAAGGGGCAATTCCATGAGCAAAATGTAAACTTGTATTGCAACCTTGCAAAGGGCACCAGAGCAAGCACATGGCACAATAGCAATTGGATCGGGTGCCATGGGTCAATAGACCTTTAACACGCTCTGGTCATCTTGATTTTACCCCATTCCAACTTATTGTTACCAAACTGAGGCTGGACGAAATAATAGTCTGGTGACATGCGCAATGAATATTAGCATTCATTACTGTTATTGGAAACAGGGAACATAACCAAGATGGTGAGAGCGTGATATATATCTATATGAGGCGTGCAATGGTTTGGTTGTTACAAGTTTAGCAATACACCTTACTACAGGAGTTCTCAAAAACGACACAATCCCAACATGCACAAAAATCAGTCTCATAGTGTATGTCTTTGCATATTTATGTAATGTGAGTTTCTGCAGTCTTATAAAAGGAAAGAAAAAAAAATAGAACTCTGGCTTTCTTCTGGTATTTTCTAATGATGTGTGTCTATACTAGAAAGAATGATGTGGCACACACTTCTACAATAATAAGAATTCTACAAATATTTTTGTGGGCGTAGTTTATGAAATCATACAGTATTCATTTGGCGTCTAGGTAAACAACCCAATCATGACTTTGGCTGCTGGTTTGTTTCAGAAAAAGCTCAATAATAAGTTTAGGAATAATCACTTAATAGAACTATTTGAAAAAACTTTGTTGATGTCCTACGGCTATTTCATGTATGGATTAATTAACCTGAGGTTGGGGTGTTTATATTTGATTCAGTAAACGGCTGAAGAGTCAATTTGATTGACTGGCTTAAAGCAGACATGTTTTGGCATACTCATTCTAGTCTATCTTTTTAATCCTAACCATGATGCATGGGAAAAAAGCAGTATTAGCATTGTAGCAATTGTTGCTACATGTAGCTAGGGGATAAGTAACAACCCATGGCCATGGAGACGCACATTAAGGCCCAATATCATAGCCCTGCATAACCAACAAATTCTGCACCTGTATAAAAAAAAGCTTACTTCTATGGGCCGGGGCAGACTATAAGTGAAACTGTCATTTCACAGTGAGACTGTCATTTCAAAGCGAGACTGTCATTTCAAAGCGAGACTGTCATTGCAAAATGAGACTGTCATTACAAAATGAGACTGTCATTTCACAGTGAGATTGTCACTGCAAAATGAGACTGTCATTTCTCAGTGAGATTGTCATTTCACAGTAAGACTGTCATTGCAAAATGAGACTGTCGCTTCACATTGAGACTGTCACTTCACAATGAGACTGTCACTTCACAGTGAGACTGTCACTTCACAGTGAGACTGTCACTTCACAAGAGACTGTCACTTCACAATGAGACTGCCATTTCACAATGAGACTGTCATTTCACACTGGGACTGTCATTTCACAGTGAGACTGTCATTTCACAATGAGACTGTCATTTCACAGTGATACTGTCATTTCAAAATGAGATTGTCATTTCACAGTGAAACTGTCATTTCACAGTGAAACTCCACAATCAACAGAAGCGTATGTCACGTGTTAGCAAGGAGTTTTTGCTTTGCAAACCTCACTAAACTTTCGCTTGCAATACAAGCGCAAAATTTCAACACTAACCCTGTACATGGAGCATGATGATGACTATGGGTGCGTTCGATTAGCTTCCCTGGATCGACCCCGATCTGCCCCCGGTGCGTTCGAGTAGCTTTGACGTCATCCAGGAGCTCACCCGGGTCAGCCCCAAGTGCCCTGCTTGTGGAGTGGGTCACTTGGGGGCTGGCACTAGGTGCATGACGTCACCACGAGAGGGTGAGTGATCGTTCGAACGAGCACCGCAGTGTCGATACGGGGAAGCTAATCAACACACCCTCTATAGGAAGAATTCCCCAACAGCAGGGCCATGATATTAGGTCTTTGTCTGACTCTTTATTCCATGTTTAAATACCTCAATATAGAATCCTCTAATCTGACTGGTTAAAAATGGAGTCAATGAAACAGCTGGGCCCCTTTTTCTGTCAAAAGGACATCGTAGTTAACTATGCCCGAGTCATAGTCAATCCACTGTGCCCGCCCTGAAAATAACTATTGCAAAAAGGTCGCTTGTGTGTACTGTATGTGCAACTAGCGTTTTGTGTCACGGTAGTCAGGGTTTGTTGATTAGAACAATATTTATTTGGTATAAAAGAAATATTGACTGCCTAATAATTGGGGCACAGTTTAAATTATAGGCCCTCGGTGATGTCAACACCATGGCTTTGCCCTCAGCTTCGCTTCGGGCATAGTCATGGTTTTGACATCACCTTGGGTCTATAATTTTAACTGTGCCCCTCATAGCAGTCAATATTCTATACTATACAATGATAAATGTTCCACTTAAAATAAAAATATAAATAAAAACAGGAAATTTGACAATTTTTTGCTGAATAATGAACAAGATCCTACAGTTCGGGACTTCAAGAAAGCTGTTTTTTCACACAAAGGAAGCAAGTTATGGTTGGATTTTTTTTTTTTTTTTGAGATCATGCAGAGCTTTAATTTAGTCTGGTGCCTAGCCTATGACATCGAGTTGTAACTACCAGAGGAAGTACTGTGTGACCTGTATCTATAACCGCCGCCATTGCCCAAGGGACCGTCTGGTCCCCTACCCTCATATGTCTGGGTGATCTTCTCGATGGTCAACATTTCAAAGCCCATGCTCAGGGTCTCTGCATCAAAGCTCTCTACTTCTGTTTTCTGTGAATCCAGGAGCTGGCGTATTCTCTCACTTTTCTCCGACTGCAACCGTACTGTATCTTCCTCAATCTATGGACAATCAAACAACAACAGCATAACTTTTAAGCCGATGGCGAGGTTTGAGTTAAAGGCCATGGACACTATTGGTAATTACTCAAAATAATTGTTAGCATGTAAACTTACTTGGTAACGAGCAATGGAGAGCTGTTGATAGAATAAAACATTGTGAGAAACTGCTCCCTCTCAAGTAACGTTTTTTTTTGAGAAAGAAGTAATTTTCCCCTAAAATATTTGAATTAGATTTCTAAACTTTAGAATTAGATTTAGATGTTCCGAAAACAAGCATCTGATATTACCAAGAGTATCCAGTGCCTTTAGAAGCAAGGTATACCTCTGTTTTCTGCAACCATTTGATTGTTCTAACGCTACACAAATGTAGATGTACATGTATACTACAAAACTAGCCTATGCACAGTGGTTTTGGACCAAGACATTTTGTCAAAACAATTTTTTCCAGTTTTTGTTAATGCTTTAACTGGACATATCTAACGATACTTTTCAAATTAAAAAAATAATATTTTGAGACTTTTTTTTCACACCGAAACTGACAATTCATTACCAAGCCTCTTTAATCACATGGCAAATCTTAATTAGAGCGACTTGTTATAAAAAGAGTTGATTTGTCTAAAGCCTTGACTTGGTTGTTTTAATAATCTATTTGCATTGAAGCCGCTTCATTACTCTTTCATTTGATGTATAATTTATTTTGAAACCTTTGCCAAAGGCAGTTTAAAAAAAAAAAAAATTAATCGTTTACATCGCAAAATGAAGGAAAAATAAACAAAAATCAAAACGCTGAGATGATACATTGTGAGAACCATCTCATGCATTATTAGCTTGCAATAATTTTGAATCTCTTTCTCTAAAACCACATTCCTTAGAAGGGGAAGGGAATAATTTCTCCGAATGCTTATACATTTATCAACGGCTGCAGTGCTTCTTCTGAAGACAGTTTTTGAGCTCATGAATTTTTGGATTAATTACCAAAGGTATACACAGCCTTTAAACAGGGAGCAGGGCCCAATGTCATGGCTCTGCTCATCACCCAAACCTGTGCTTACAATCACCATTCTCCATTTACTGTACAAACGCCGAATGTCTGCGCTATCTGTGTAAGCTAACAATGCCCAGCAGGCCTGTATGCTTCGTTTTTGAAAGGGCAAGGGCACCAAGGCATTTTCTCCTGATAAAGGCACCCAATGAGGACATTATTTAATTTCTTTTGGAGCATTTCAAGGGCACCAAGGCAGTGACCAGGGGGCATGGCAGGAATTGCCTTCATTGCCTCCATGAAGTATCACCCCTGCCTAGTAACAAAGAGTATGCCACACACAAGCAGATATTCCCTGCAAACCCGTAAATGTTTTACGTAACCACTGAATTCCCGGCTCCCGTAATCGCTGTTTCTTTGCGTATGGAAAGCAGAGCCATGAAATCAACCGATCCATTAGGCTCCGCCCACGAGGGACGTATGAGCAAGAACACGCGAGCCTCTCCATGCCATTCTGCACAACTCCGCAGTACGCGCCAAGCATACGCGCACGCATGACAGGCTTTATAGTGTCGGACTTTTGGTTGTGCGATGGGTTGTGATTGGTCAATACGCAATGGGGCAGAGCTTAATGGATCGGTCTATTTGAATGTAATTTGTTCTTCCTACCCTCTGCTCTAGCCGAGCTCTACGTAACGACACCCATTCCTGAAGGTCTTTCTTCTCTCGTGAATGCTGTGCATCAAGAAGTAGTCTCGTCTTGCTCTGGTAAGCGTGGAGTAACTCCAGCTCTTGCTTCAAGGTCTCGTGTAGCTCCTTACATTCCCGCTGCTGAGTATCACTCAAACGTATCTAACATTCACAAGTACACAAACCATGTTATTACGCTATAGATACCCAAAGTCTTTTGAACACCTAGTTGTGGGGACTTGCCACCGTTGTTTTATTATTAATAATAATAGTAACAGTGGCTTCTCACATAGCGCTCAGGTCCGTCACGCAGTGATGCTCATGGCGCTTCAACAAAATTACCACTTGTCACTGGGCTTTAAATCATTCCTTAAACCATCTCAGCACCCTGTGGAGTATACAGCCTGTGCCGCCAAATATGTAGTGCACTTAATCACAATAACCAACTCTGCCCTCACAGTTACCCATTTACCCCTGGGTGCAGAGAAGCTTATGGTTAAGTGTCTTGCTCAATGACACAAGCGTCACGACCGGGACTCGAACCCACACTCTGCTGAACAGAAACACCAGAGCTTGAGTTCGGTGTTTTTATCCGCTTGGCCACGACACCCCTTTTCTTAACTCTTTCAGTGCCAAGGTTGTACCCATACATATAAAAGTCTAATACTAAATGTATTGAGTAATGAAAGATAACTTAATACCATCTATTCAATCAGTGTGGTACCCGCTGCTAAAATATAGAATTCAAACTGCCTCTAGCTACCGTCGGGCAATCTCGATGGTCTAGTTGGTAAGACACTGCTCTAGAACTGCAAAGATCATGGGCTCAAATAATAATAATAATAACGAAGTCTTATATAGCGCACGTATCTACCAAACAAGGTACTCAAGGCGCTTAGTATATACAAACTTTCAGAAAGATAGGTTATTGCAGTGATGAATTTTGAAACCCAATTATTTAGCACCTCATAAGGGTTTACAAGGTGCTACGGCGCATACAGCAGCCACAGCCAGGAACACCGGGGCGATCCCCTTCTCTTTTCGAAAAGTGCACTGGGTTCTTTTACATGTGTTACACAACATATGGGACCAACGGCTTTACGTCCCATCCAAATATCACCAAATAATATGCCTGTAATTTTTTCACAGAACTCGGGACAGTATTGAGTAAACAATGTTACCACACATTGTGTACGGGTATTTTACTAAAATGAATATAACTTTAACACCCATAAAGACAAATGCGATAACTCTTCTCCCAAGCTTGTTCAAATAAAAACAGTCAAATGCATGTTAAACTGTGGTAGGAATTTTTCTGTCTCATTTTGTTTCTTGTCTTGTCTTGAGATTAAAGTCCCTGCGGTCTTGTGGATTTTCTCCCAAAATTGGAGCCCTGAACAAGCATGAGAATGCCGACACAATTTCCCTGGGGATTTTGTCTAGTGTGAATGGGGGGTACCGAATTTGAATTGGATTTTCCCCCAAATTGGAGCCAAGTTCAATCATGAGAATGCCAACCAAACTTCCCCAGGGATTGTGTCTAGTGTGAATGGGGGGGTACTGAATTTGAATTGGATTTTCCCTCTAAATTGGAGCCATGTACAAGAATAAGAATGCCAACCAAACTTCCCCAGGGATTTTGTCTAGTGTAAACGGGGAATAATGGGTTTGACTTCATACCGATTGCGACTGCAGCATTTCCTGACTGCTCATCCGATACTGCTCCCCAAGGATGGCCATCTTCCTCTTCTGCTCTTCCTTCATCTTCTTGGAGACACTCTTCTGCTTCTCCCTGGCAGTGGTCTGTAGCACCTGAGTCTGTAGCGCCTTGAACTGCTTCATCTGGATCTTACAGGCGTCGTGGTACTGTTTCTTGATGGATTGTTCTTTAGCCTGCAAGACAAGTATATGTCATCCAAGTAAAGTAAGTGAAGTAAATAGTGTGTCGTGACAGAGTGGATAAGAGCACCAGACTCAAGCTCTAGGCCCAATTTCATGGCTCTGCAGGGAATTCTATTTTAGGTCAAGCGTATTTCACGGGTTAGCAGGGAGTTTTGGCTTCTGTGCTTGCGTACTCCTGGTTACTAGGCATTCTACACTTAGACAGATAGTAAAGTTTTGGCTTCTGTGCTTGCGTACTCCTGGTTACTAGGCATTCTACACTTAGACAGATAGCGCAGAAATTTGGCGCTTGCACGTAAGCGGAGAATGGTGATCCTAACCGCAGAATTTGGCGGTAAGCAGAGCCATGAAAATGGGCTCTGTTGTTTTTGAAAAGTAGAGTGTGGGTTCGAGTCCCGGTCATGACACTTGTATCCGTATTCATGGTGCTCTGCCTTCAGATGAGAAGTAAAGTCGTTGGTCCCTTGCGTTGAGTGACGCTTGTAAAAGAACCAAGTGCACTAATCAAAAAGAGAAGGGGGGAGAGCGACCACACCTTGTGCAACACCTTGGATCTGACACCACACTTGTCCAAAACTAGCCTGAACACTAGCCTGAACATCTGACATGACACTTTGAGGCTTGTGATATGTCAGGATCCTGCCAAATGCATCTTTGACATCGCATTCATTTCACATGGAGATTCACAGTCAAATTCTATGCTAAACATATAAAACAAAAATACATATGCACATGTACATGTTCGTATGTACACGTACAAACATTATGCATGCTGCATGCAGATGACTGAACGTGTAGCTGACAAACATCACCTTCGGACCAATCAGAACACAGATATGGAAAGCTAACGTTACTGCACGAAATCATTGGGCTTGTAAAACCAGCCGTCGATTTCACCAAACTCTTCCTAACTTAGGATTATTCTTAGGACTTAGGATGAGTTAAAGGATTTGGGTACCTTTTCATAATGTCCATAGATTTACATTAAACTTACAGGGTTTGAAGATAATGATAGTGGAAAGCATCCCTTCAAATATTACTTACTGAGGTGCTGTAGTTTTTGAGAAATGAGTAAAACACTGTCATGAAAATACGTTTGTAAATGCTTAAAATAATTTTCGTCTCATGAGACAAAAATTATTTTCATGACATTGTTTTACTCATTTCCCCAAAACTACAGCATCCCAGCACGTAATATTTTCAGGGAAGCTTTCTACTATCATTATCTTCGAACTGTGTAAGTTTAGTGTAAATCTGTGGACATTGTGTTTTTTGTCCTACAAAAGTTACATACACCCTTTAAGTTTCGTATCCATAGGCGTTAGGACGCATTTAACCCAAAGTAAGGTGGAGTTACTCGTCCGTCTTTGAGATAGGATTAATCCTAGCATTTTGTGAAATCGGCTACAGTGCCTACCTTTATCCTTGCGGATAAAGACAAAGGACCAGTCTAGCCCAAAACACTCACCCTGAGGTTTTTGGGTTGTTGCTTTGTCTCCAGTCCGTGTTTCTTCCTCAGTTCTCGCTGAGCTCTCTTGTTATACTCTCCCTGGTTGGCCAGCTCCGTCTCAAACTGTTTCTCCATCTGATCACTACGAAGGTTCTGTATCTGCTTAAGATGTCGATATTCCAGAGATTGCGTCTGCTCGTGGTGGCGTAATCCCATCACATGCTCCATCTCCTTAATGATCTGACGTTTGTGTAATACCTAGTGTGGAGACAACAACCGTTGAAAGGTTGTAATGCATCATTATACAATAGACCGCATGGACATGACGTCACCATTAAAAAACCTGCCCTACAACATGACGTATGTGAGGCCACGTGTGTGTGCGTGCCATAAAAATCAAACGGGGAACGCTGCGTGCTTAATTGATGTGCGCATTTAGACGCGCATACATTTGGCCCTACAAGATGCCGTCCTGAGTGGCAGTTTGGGGGGGGGGCTCCCACACCCCTCCTGCTCCCCTCTGGTTAAGCCTGTGTCTACACCCAATTTCATAGAGCTGCTTACTTAAGCAATAGAGTAGCCAAGCACAGCAACAATACGCTAAACCAGATTAAGATTACCAGCCAAAATACCAGATCACGTACAATTTGTGACTGCTAAGCAGGGAATTATTCAATAAAAGTGTCTGTTTAAGCAGCTCTATGAAACTAGGCCCAGATGTTTAATGAAAACAACCCAAATGATTGATGTTTTGTCCATACCTCTCTGAGCTGATCCTGCTGTTGTGTATGCTTTGCTAGCACCAATCTAGCTTTGAGTTTCCTTAGATCAGTATCTAGGTGTTTGCGTTGCTCTCGCTGCAGCTCAAGCTCAGCCAGTTGCTGCTGTTGCTGCAGCGACTCCTTGCGACTGCGGATGACAGAGTCCTGCTCTTTCTTTGGTGTGCTGTCTACATCCTGTAATGTTATATAGTTTCACCATATTAAAGGCATTGAACACTATAGGTAATTACTCAAAATAATTATTGGCATCAAACCTTACTTGGTAACGAGTAATGGGGAGCTGTTGATAGTATAAAACTTCCGCTGAAGTAACGTAGTTTTTGAGAAAGAAGTGATTTTCCACGAATTTGATTTCAAGACTTCAGAATTAGATTTTGAGGTCTCAAAATCAAGCATCTTAAAGCACACAATTTCATGTGACAAGGGATGTTTTTTATTTCATTATCTTGCAACCTTGACGACCAGTTGAGCTCAAATTTTCACAGGTTTGTTATTTGGTGCATATGTTGAGACACACCAAGCGAGAAGACTGGTCTTTGACAATTGCCAAAGGTGTCCAGTGCCTTTAAAGGGAATGTACACCTGTGAAAATTAATGGCAATAAAAACATTTGGTTAGAAGTCTACGGCAGCTTTCGATCGAATACAAAATTTAGAGACTCATTTCACTTCGAAGCAATGTGGTTATGGACAAATATATCAGTTCTTATGCCCTCAAATTTGAATCTGAGAATTGTTACGTGTACTGTCAGTACTGTTCTCAGATTGTATATTCCAATGACGCTTGTGACACTCTTTGTAAACTGAGGCGAAACTGTCGGCAGGAAAATCGACAACAAAGCGGCCACCGAAATCGACAACAA
Organism: Asterias rubens; assembly: GCF_902459465.1. NCBI lineage: Eukaryota > Metazoa > Echinodermata > Asteroidea > Forcipulatida > Asteriidae > Asterias > Asterias rubens. The sequence continues at coordinate 15,636,970 of NC_047066.1, read as the reverse complement.
AGCGTCCACCAAAATCGACAACAAAGCGTCCACCAAAAGTAGAGGGACAGAGAAAGGCAAGACCGATCACCGTACATTGCTCTGAGAGTATAAAGGAACACGTTGCCTTAGATCACACGAGTTGGTCTATAAGAAGCATTTTGCAACGTTTTTTTTTTTTTTTTTTTAAGCATATGGTTGGACAGATGTTTTAAAAGTAGAACACAATGATCCACACAAATTTGCCTCAAAATTTGTCCTCTTACTGTGCGAACTAACACAGTCGGCCATTTATGGGAGTCAAAAATCTGACTCCCATAAATGGCCGACCATGTTAGTCGACGAGGTAAAAGGAAAACCGTGCAATTTTGAGGCATGTTTGTGTGGATCATTGTATTCTACTTTTACAACATCTTTCTACCCATATGCATTTTATAACAAACGGTTACAAACGCTTTTCAAAGACCAACTCGACCGATCCAAGGCAACGTGTTCCTTTAGCTTCTTACCTTCTTGATTTGCTCTTTATTGATTTTATATTCTCTCTTCTGGTGCTGTTGGAACAGCTTCATTTCAGTGTCTTGACGCGATGACATTGCCTTTACTAACTTCTTCTCTTCAGCAGTCGAGGCCTTTTGCTAAGGATCAGATTTATAATCAAAATATTAATATGTATTCATAAAAACCTGGGACAGTTTCCCCATTTTGATTGGTTGAGAGGACATCACGTGGGGGTGTTTACACAGATGATATAAAGACAGTTAGCCTATGTGTGGCCCCTGAATCAGCATAAGTAGTATCAAACTTGGATTTCTGACGTCATAACCTTTTTCATCACTTTGTATTTTAACCAAACACGCCGAATTTATCCCCAAAAAGTTGAAGGATTTTTAAGCTTAGGAAAATTTAGCATAGTGTGTTATGACTATATTTAAAACCATTTTAAAACAAATTCCTATTTAAAGTTGTCTTGAACAAGACAATAAAATTATTTATAATTAAAAAGCCAGAAAATTTGAGTGAATGTCGTCTGGTCATTATTACTTAATACATGTACGCATGCATACAATGGACCAGAAGCAGCAGAACCATTTAGTCTGGTTTCCAACATAGTTGCGCGAGATTAGCAGTTATGAGAGGCAGAAACAAGATGTTAGTTTCATTTAAGGCAGAAATCTCGTTCAAGTGGCGAGGGGCAAAGCTAGCAGAACTTCCTCCCCTACGGTGATGCTGAACTACTGGGCGTCATTTGCTAATCAGAGAGGCATAGAGATTTGTATGGGGCAGTACAGCCTGGAGCTCAAATACACCTTGCAGCTGAGTGATCTAATGGACGGACTCGTACATAGACCCAATGTAGGTATCAGACAGATAGACAAATGCTTTTGTGTGGTTTGAACAGACATATGGTGTATTGGAAGACATTGTTCAATGACAATTACTTTATGGTTTCGTAAATGTAAACGGAACTTCAACGAAACGTTGTGAGTGGTTGGCAGTGTTTGTGGAAGATTTGTTTACAGAGTGATCATATACAAGCCTGATGAAAGTTTTAATGGTTCATTTTTATTTCTAAAATGCTCCCCTTTTTCTTTGCTTGTTTTTTGGGGGTCTAATTTACATGTATATACCTTAACCCTTTCAATACCACATTGTTTATTGCAAGCGCCGAACCGGATACCGCATTGTTGACAAAGGTCACAATGCTGTGTACCGTATTTTTTCACACTAAAAAATATATAACGCAATTTGCAGTGTGTACTGTTTTCAATCTTGAATTTCTGTGGGAAGACATTATTTTTTGGAAAAACTTTGTGCATGCAATTTGTAGCATATGAAATATTCTTTCCTACGATGTCAAATTTGTATATTATTATCTTAATTTTGTTTGCAAGATTTCTGGCTAAAATGAATTACTTCTATTTTTATTCAGGATTTCTGTATCAAGAAAAACAACAAGATTTTCAACCTAATTTTCCTCAAGAAAAGTTTGTAAAAACTACTCAGAAAATATAATCGTTTTTATTATAAGCTTCTATTTCCATTTGTACCAAAATCGGAACCTATTTTGCTGAAAAAATGTGTTTTGAAAGTGTTCAGCTACCACGGTCACATCGACCAGCACGAGTCGGTCGGGGCCCGCCCGCCATGCACACCCAAGCCCACGGCGTTGAACGGGTGACGTGCTCGGTCCAGTTAGCTACCGTTGTTATATAGTCCGGTTTTGTCATCATCTGACTGCATGTCTGGCGACGAAATACCACGATTGGCTGCCAAATGTTCACTAGATTCTCTCTCAGAACTTCCCAAGTCTTTTTATAGGTAAAGGTATTTTTGAATGGGAATCAAAGTGTGTTGAACTGGTTTTAAACTAGTTGTTTAACCCGCCGAGGCCTGGTTCTTGATAATTTTACCTCGACTTTGTCTCGGTTAAAGGCAGTGGACACTATTGGTAATAAATCAAAATAATTATTAGCATAAAACCTCATTTGGTAACGAGTAAAGGGAGAGGTTGAGAAACGGCTCCCTCTGAAGTGACGTAGTTTTTGAGAAAGAAGTAATTTTCCACGAATTTGATTTCGAGACTTCAGGTTTAGAACTTGAGCTCTCGAAATCAAGCATCTGAAAGGACACTACTTTGTGTGACAAGGGTGTTTTTTCTTCCATTATTATCTCGCAACTTCGAAGACCGATTGAGCTCAATTTTTCACAGGTTTGTTATTTTATGCATATGTTGAGATACACCAACTGTGAAGACTGGTCTTTGACAATTACCAATAGTGTCCAGTGTCTTTAAATAATCAAGAATCAGACCTCAGCAGGTTTAAACCACTAGTTTAAAACAGCTTCTCCACAAATTGATTGCCTTATTATTACTTCCCGAAGAACAACTCTACCTGGCAAGTGGATACACACATGGTGTTACCGCAAACCAAATATACATTGATACCTCACCATGCAATGTCTCAAATCCTATATACTTATTATTACTTGTTACTATTATTCTAGTATGCCTGACCCTTACTGCCTGTCGTCCCCATACCTTCATTGATTCCCTTATTATTACTTGTTACTATTATTCTAGTATGCCTGACCCTTATTGCCCGTCGTCCCCATACCTTCATTGATTCCCTTATTATTACTTGTTACTATTATTCTAGTATGCCTGACCCTTACTGCCCGTCGTCCCCATACCTTCATTGATTCCCTTATTATTACTTGGTACTATTATTCTAGTATGCCTGACCCTTATTGCCCGTCGTCCCCATACCTTCATTGATTCCCTTATTATTACTTGTTACTATTATTCTAGTATGCCTGACCCTTACTGCCCGTCGTCCCCATACCTTCATTGATTCCCTTATTATTACTTGTTACTATTATTCTAGTATGCCTGACCCTTACTGCCCGTCGTCCCCATACCTTCATTGATTCCCTTATTATTACTTGTTACTATTATTCTAGTATGCCTGACCCTTATTGCCCGTCGTCCCCATACCTTCATTGATTCCCTTATTATTACTTGTTACTATTATTCTAGTATGCCTGACCCTTACTGCCTGTCGTCCCCATACCTTCATTGATTCCCTTATTATTACTTGTTACTATTATTCTAGTATGCCTGACCCTTACTGCCTGTCGTCCCCATACCTTCATTGATTCCCTTATTATTACTTGTTACTATTATTCTAGTATGCCTGACCCTTACTGCCTGTCGTCCCCATACCTTCATTGATTCCCTTATTATTACTTGTTACTATTATTCTAGTATGCCTGACCCTTATTGCCCGTCGTCCCCATACCTTCATTGATTCCCTTATTATTACTTGTTACTATTATTCTAGTATGCCTGACCCTTACTGCCCGTCGTCCCCATACCTTCATTGATTCCCTTATTATTACTTGTTACTATTATTCTAGTATGCCTGACCCTTACTGCCCGTCGTCCCCATACCTTCATTGATTCCCTTATTATTACTTGTTACTATTATTCTAGTATGCCTGACCCTTACTGCCCGTCGTCCCCATACCTTCATTGATTCCCTTATTATTACTTGTTACTATTATTCTAGTATGCCTGACCCTTACTGCCTGTCGTCCCCATACCTTCATTGATTCCCTTATTATTACTTGTTACTATTATTCTAGTATGCCTGACCCTTATTGCCCGTCGTCCCCATACCTTCATTGATTCCCTTATTATTACTTGTTACTATTATTCTAGTATGCCTGACCCTTACTGCCTGTCGTCCCCATACCTTCATTGATTCCCTTATTATTACTTGTTACTATTATTCTAGTATGCCTGACCCTTATTGCCCGTCGTCCCCATACCTTCATTGATTCCCTTATTATTACTTGTTACTATTATTCTAGTATGCCTGACCCTTACTGCCTGTCGTCCCCATACCTTCATTGATTCCCTTATTATTACTTGTTACTATTATTCTAGTATGCCTGACCCTTACTGCCTGTCGTCCCCATACCTTCATTGATTCCCTTATTATTACTTGTTACTATTATTCTAGTATGCCTGACCCTTACTGCCCGTCGTCCCCATACCTTCATTGATTCCCTTATTATTACTTGTTACTATTATTCTAGTATGCCTGACCCTTACTGCCTGTCGTCCCCATACCTTCATTGATTCCCTTATTATTACTTGTTACTATTATTCTAGTATGCCTGACCCTTACTGCCCGTCGTCCCCATACCTTCATTGATTCCCTTATTATTACTTGTTACTATTATTCTAGTATGCCTGACCCTTATTGCCCGTCGTCCCCATACCTTCATTGATTCCCTTATTATTACTTGTTACTATTATTCTAGTATGCCTGACCCTTACTGCCTGTCGTCCCCATACCTTCATTGATTCCCTTATTATTACTTGTTACTATTATTCTAGTATGCCTGACCCTTACTGCCCGTCGTCCCCATACCTTCATTGATTCCCTTATTATTACTTGTTACTATTATTCTAGTATGCCTGACCCTTACTGCCTGTCGTCCCCATACCTTCATTGATTCCCTTATTATTACTTGTTACTATTATTCTAGTATGCCTGACCCTTATTGCCCGTCGTCCCCATACCTTCATTGATTCCCTTATTATTACTTGTTACTATTATTCTAGTATGCCTGACCCTTACTGCCTGTCGTCCCCATACCTTCATTGATTCCCTTATTATTACTTGTTACTATTATTCTAGTATGCCTGACCCTTACTGCCTGTCGTCCCCATACCTTCATTGATTCCCTTATTATTACTTGTTACTATTATTCTAGTATGCCTGACCCTTATTGCCCGTCGTCCCCATACCTTCATTGATTCCCTTATTATTACTTGTTACTATTATTCTAGTATGCCTGACCCTTATTGCCCGTCGTCCCCATACCTTCATTGATTCCCTTATTATTACTTGTTACTATTATTCTAGTATGCCTGACCCTTACTGCCCGTCGTCCCCATACCTTCATTGATTCCCTTATTATTACTTGTTACTATTATTCTAGTATGCCTGACCCTTACTGCCTGTCGTCCCCATACCTTCATTGATTCCCTTATTATTACTTGTTACTATTATTCTAGTATGCCTGACCCTTATTGCCCGTCGTCCCCATACCTTCATTGATTCCCTTATTATTACTTGTTACTATTATTCTAGTATGCCTGACCCTTATTGCCCGTCGTCCCCATACCTTCATTGATTCCCTTATTATTACTTGTTACTATTATTCTAGTATGCCTGACCCTTACTGCCCGTCGTCCCCATACCTTCATTGATTCCCTTATTATTACTTGTTACTATTATTCTAGTATGCCTGACCCTTACTGCCCGTCGTCCCCATACCTTCATTGATTCCCTTATTATTACTTGTTACTATTATTCTAGTATGCCTGACCCTTACTGCCCGTCGTCCCCATACCTTCATTGATTCCCTTATTATTACTTGTTACTATTATTCTAGTATGCCTGACCCTTACTGCCCGTCGTCCCCATACCTTCATTGATTCCCTTATTATTACTTGTTACTATTATTCTAGTATGCCTGACCCTTACTGCCTGTCGTCCCCATACCTTCATTGATTCCCTTATTATTACTTGTTACTATTATTCTAGTATGCCTGACCCTTATTGCCCGTCGTCCCCATACCTTCATTGATTCCCTTATTATTACTTGTTACTATTATTCTAGTATGCCTGACCCTTACTGCCCGTCGTCCCCATACCTTTCTATCCACCTCTGCCTGATGTTTCTGTACAAGCTTATCAAGGTCCTTGGCATTTGTCTGTACACACTGTTCATATTCCTTGTCCAGTTTCTGTCGTAACTCCTCCATCTCAGCCTTGAGTTTAGTCTCCAATTGCTGGAGTTGCTTTTGATGTGTCCGTCTCATTCTCTTGTAACCTATCAAGGAATAAGCAATTTGCATGTTAGATGTTAAAATTGTCTGGTACAATAACGTGCTTGATCAATCTTTGTCTTACTCACAAGTGAGTTTCTCACAAGTGAGAGTCAATGTTTGTTTCTGGATGAGTGAGTCTTTGTCTTATTCACAAGTAAGAGTCAACACTTCTGCCTGGTCGAGTCAATCTTTGTCTTACTCGCAAGGGAGTTACTCACCAGCTCACCAGTGAGAGTCAGTGCTCGTTCCTGGATGAGTCATTATTTGTCTTACTCACAAGTGAGTTTCTCACCATTGAATAACTCACCAGTGAGAGTCAATGTTCATTTCTGGAGGAGACAATCTTTGTCTTACTCGCAAGTGAGTTACTCACCAGTTGACCAGTGAGTCAATGCTCAGTCCTTCATGAGTCAATCTTTGTCTTACTCACAAGTGAGTTTCTCACCAGTGAGTAACTCACCAGTGAGAGTCAATGTTCATTTCTGGATGAGTCGGTATTTCTTACTCGCAAGTGAGTTACTAACCAGCTGACCAGTGAGAGTCAGTGCTCGTTCCTGGATGAGTCATTATTTGTCTTACTCACAAGTGAGTTTCTCACCATTGAATAACTCACCAGTGAGAGTCAATGCTCAGTCCTGGATGAGTCAATCTTTGTCTTACTCACAAGTGAGTTTCTCACCAGTGAGTAACTCACCAATGAGAGTCAACGCTTGTTTCTGGATGAGTCAATCTTTGTCTTATTCACAAGTGAGAGTCAACACTTCTTCCTGGTCGAGTCAATCTTTGTCTTACTCACCAGTGAACTGTTCTCGAAGCTCGCTCTCATGCTCCTTAGCTTGCCTCGTCACGATACTCGTCGGCCGAATGGTTTTAAATTGGTCCTCTAGATTGTCGGGCCCTTCTGCATAGCTACTGAGACTAGTACCACTTGACATCTATAAGACCAAACACAAAGACAACAATCAGAACCAACTCTTTTTTAACTTACTCAACGGTGTTGCTCTTTTCTTACACAGTCACACATACATGTACAAGCAAAACCAAATTGTTACAACCATATTGAAAGAGCAATTGGCATACATTCGAACATAAACATTGTGTACAATCCTGGCCAAAATTTCTGGGCCACGAGACAACAAACATAGGGTGCGTTCGTTTAGCTTCCCTGGGCAGACCCCGCGGTGCTCACTCGAGTGAGCCCCTGACAAGAGCTAATTGAACGATCACACTCACCCTCTCGTGGTGACGGCATGCACCTCAGTTCACCCCCAAGTGACCCGCTCCACAAGCAGGGCACTGGGGGCTGACCCGGGTGAGCCCCGTCAAAGCTATTCGAACGTACCAGGGCAGACCGGGGTCAACCCAGGGAAGCTAAACAAATGCACCCTTAGTGTACCTCCCCTGTGCCCCTGTTCCACTGCTCATTGTTGCTTACCCCCAGCTGGATCGCAGACCGCACAAAGAAAGCAAACATTGAATGAGGACCAGGGGCAGGGGCCCAATGAGATATGGCCGGGATTGTAACCATAAAAGTGAAGTTCCAATATAAAACAAAATTTGCCCTTTCCAAGAAGTATATGAGTAACATTCATGCATGCGTACTGACACTGTTGGTTGGCATAGGCAGAACGCTAAGGCTATTCACCATCAGCCATAGACAAAAAGGCTGAGGTCCTCTCATTTTGCCAACCGGTATAGTGTTACTGCGCATGCATGATGTGCACTTTCCACATTCCGTGGAAAGGGTCTATTGTGTGCATGCAAGATGAGCTTTCAAAGTATCCTCTTTGAAAAGAAAGATGGAGAATATATTTTTTAAATTAAAGATTTTATTATAATCGTGTGAATTCTCCAACCATTGCCTCTTAAACTGGCCTGGTTGCCTCAATGCCTCCCCTTCCTCCCCTGGCCAGTGCCTTGGTGTCCCAGTGTTCCAATGGGCATTTCCCTCAGAGCATGCCTCTTACGGGAAAAAACGCCTTGCCCTTACACAAACAGAGCAACAGTGTCTGATTTTAGTAGCAAATATGACCCGTTCACACAAAAAACTGTTTGCAGCATATCAAGTATTGACAAGTAGGAGAGGTTTGCCGTACCACCCAGTGTAACTCTCTTCAGAGAACATGTAGTGTTGGTTCTGAAAAGAACCAGTGGTCGACAACACAACTTTTTCCAGTATGCTCTGGGCCAAATTTCATAGAGCTGCTAAGCACAAAGATTTGCTTAGTATGAAATTTCTTCTTTGATAAGTACAGGATAACCAACCAAATTTCTCCTCGTTGCATATTGCTTGTTACTGGTATTCAGCCATTGTTTGCTCACCCTGAGTATCACATGGAAAATTGGGTGGCAGTCCTGTTTTTATCAAGGAAGAAACTTCACGCTTAGCAATTTTGTGTGCTTAGCAGCTCTATGAAACTGGGCCCTGGTCATCTTCAAGAGAATACTCAGAGCAAACTGATCGAAACGCCGAGTTGTCAACCACCAGTTCTTTTCAAAACCAACACTACTCAAAAGACATTTACACGTGGTGGTAGCGCAACCCTCTTCTAATTATACTCCCACCATAAAAAGGTTCAAATCCTACTGAAGTATTGACAACTTCAGCAGTCTTTCAGGAAGCAGCAAAAAAATATTTTTCAGTCATTTTGAAACAGTTCAGAAGCGCACAATGCTTTTTGTAGGAAACATTTAGAAAGCCAGCCATTATTCAAAGAAGAAATTGTGAAACATTCTGATACAAATTGTAGAAACAATTCTCACAACCCTCCAACACAACAGAACTTAATCACTAGCCAAGAGCCCAATGGAGAGAAGACAAAGAAGGAAGTTTCGGGTTTTAGATGTGGGAGGAAAACCCAAGAGAATTATTCCAGGGAGAATCCAACTAAACTAAATCGACCACCCTTTTGACCTCTACATGAGGGCGCACTTCTCCAGTGATATCTTGCGCATAAGGTTTTAGGCCAAGTAAAAAAAGAAACATGTTTATCCTCCCGCCTGCTTCCGTTTTACAGGCCGCCTCCTCTTTTTTTTTTTTTTTTTTTTCTTTTTTTAATGCATTTTTTTTTCTTTCTTTTTTAATAGGGTTATTTTAAATGATCTCAGCAAAAACAATCTGAATGTCTCGTCTGAATGCCTCGACTAAATTGTTTCATTTATGTTTTGTGTATTTGAGCAGTAGAAAAAACAATGGATATTTGACATTTTAACAAAGAATGGCGGCCATCTTGAAATAAAAAATAAAAAATGAAAAGCCCCTCTTCCTCCTTTTTTTGAAAAACCCAAACGTTTTTTTTTTTTTTTTTTTTTTACTTGGCCTTATAAAGGTGGTCAAGAAAAAATGGATTTACATGTAAATGCAAAAATCCTGACTGCTGCGACAGGATAAAACAAAATCTGGTTTTCACAACAATAACAGAACAGACAAAGAGATAAAAACAGTTGTAAACAACCAAACTCAAATAAAACTGAACAATCAAATTTACTAAATCGAAAACCAAGAAAAGTGGTGATATAATTTCATCTCTGGTCCTTCACCTACTATGTAAAACATTTTTACTTGGTGCTTGGAACTTGTGTATTTTCGCTTCAAACCAAAATGATACTACTCTCAATAATGAAACTTCCAACCACAAACAGGTGTAGGAATTTTTCAGTGTCTGTGCAAGAGTCTGTCAACAGAATGGACAACTTTTATGTTATGTGTACATGTAAAACTACAGTGTGTGTAGCATTGTAAGTGTGTACAGCAGGTACAGATCATTATTCTGTGAATTATGCAGACAGAATGTGCAAATGAAGATCAGCCAGTGCAGCAGATCGTGCGTAAATCAACATTGCTTTGATTAAAAACACTGGACACTATTGGTAATTGTCAAAGACTAGTCTTCTCAGTTGGTGTATCTCAAAATATGCACAAAATAACAAACCGGTGAAAACTTGAACTCAATTGGTCGTCGAATTGGCTAGATAATAAAGGAAGAAAAAACACCCTTGTCACATGAAGTTGTGTGCTTTCAGACGCTTGATTTCAGGACCTCAAAATTTTAATTCTGAGGTCTCTTAACCAAATTCATGGAAAATTACTTGTTTTCTACGTTACTTCAGAGGGAGCTGTTTCTCACAATGTTTTTATTACCAACAGCTCCGCATTGCTCAATACCAAGTAAGTTTTTATGCTACCAATTATTTGGAGTATTTACCAATAGTGTCCACTGCCTTTAAACAAACTGTGCAAGTCTTGCACGTATTCAACTGTTGGCTTGAGTCTGTTTCCTTTACCTGGATGAACGCGAGTGCGGAGCGAGGCAGCCGAAACGCCACGGGACATGATACCCACAATGAAAAATGTTGAGGTTTATTATGCTCTTAGGTGCATTTTTAGCATGTACTATGCTTATTTATTTTTTTATTTATTTTTTTTTTTCACGTAAAAAAAACCCCCAAAAAACACGCGGAATTTGCATGCCTGTGACATAGTAGGAAGACTGAATCTAGAACCACGATGTAAAGGGTTGTATTGAGGGGTATGCGAGAGGTAAGTCTTTATTATTTTGTACCAAGAACTAAAATAATGAACATGTACATGTATGTGATGTCAATGCATGTTTATGTAGCAGCTGAATCAATGGATTGCATGCCTCAAAATAACCCACAACACCCACAGCAATTGTGCACTTTTCACGTAAAAAAACCCCCCAAAAAACACGCGGAATTTGCATGCCTGTGACATAGTAGGAAGACTGAATCTAGAACCACGATGTAAAGGGTTGTATTGAGGGGTATGCGAGAGGTAAGTCTTTATTATTTTGTACCAAGAACTAAAATAATGAACATGTACATGTATGTGATGTCAATGCATGTTTATGTAGCAGCTGAATCAATGGATTGCATGCCTCAAAATAACCCACAACACCCACAGCAATTGTGCACTTTGCAAAGTTCCAATATAAATACGCTTTTGAGATATTGTTGACAATCTGGATTGGATACACCACGCAGGAAGAATAATCCGTTATTGGAATACACAATATGAGAAATATTTATCAGATTGACAATTTTTAAAATCTCTTTCTCTAAAACCACATTCCTTAGAAGGGAATCGTTTCCTCAAAATGTCATTCATTATCACATCGGCAGTGCTGATACCAAGTACATGAACAAAGGTTGTTAATTTTTGGAGTACATGTAGTATGGTATAGTACCAATGGTGTACCTTACCACCAGCGAGGGGAAACAGTGGTTTGTAAAGACGGCCTACAATGTGTGTAACATGGTCAGTGTGTACAGCAGGTACAGATCATTATTCTGTGAATTATGCAGACAGAATGTGCAAATGAAGATCAGCCAGTGCAGCAGATCATGCGTACATGGAGAATACTTTTGATAGACTGTGCAAGTCTTGCGCGTATTTGACCAACGCGACCGTGGAACCAAAATAGTCCCAAAAATGTTCAAATACGCATGAGACTGGCACGGTCTACAGACCTGTCCATAATTGAGCCCTAACTGAGCTGAACAGATCGGTCAATTCATTAAATTTGTTTTTTTAGCAAAAACTACAGATAAAATAAACATGCAAATGCACCAGCAATGAACTACATGTAACAAATGAACATGCAACCAAATTCACAACGACAGCTTGGCAACAATCATAGAAACAGAACAAGGATGGTCCATGCATTAGGCCTAAAGCGTCGCATTAAAACTATTCATCGTTTTAGTAATGCCAGACAGTGGGGTTTTTTTTCCCCCAAGTTCTGTTTCTAGTGATACTGCCTGCCAAACCAGCACCCATCATGCCCCGATATGTACCCAGAATGCCTTACATTCCAGCCAGCATGCACCCCTTGGTGTGGTACCTTTCTCCTATTGCCGCGATTGTGCATCTTCATGGCATAGTTGTCGTGATTGTTGGGACCTTTGAGGGAGTGATAGCCAAGCGATATATCTTGGGGCCTGCCCAGGGTTAGATCGAGGGCCGAGCTGTAGCCGGAGTGCATTGGCGGCAGCCCCCGGTTTGCTTGGCAGTAGTAGGGATGCTGCTTTAGGTCGGTACGTGGCCATGGAGTAGGCATGGAGGTGGGGGAGGGGGATAACGGAATTATAAAGATGAGTTGAATGAAAACAAAGAGATGCAGTAATTAGCTTCAATCATCTCCAACATCATTCAATTTCACCACAGTAGTGAAGCTTAAAGACACTGGACACTAAAGGTAATTACTCAAAATAATTATTAGCATAAAACCTTACTTGGTAATGAGTAATGGGGAGACGTTGATGGTATAAAACATTTGTGAGAAACGGCTCCCTCCGAAGTGACATAGTTTTCGCGGAAAGAAGTACTTTTCCACAAGCTTGATTTCGAGACCTCAAGTTTAGAATTTGAGGTCTGGAAGTCAACCATCTAAAAGCACACAACTTTGTGTGACAAGGGTGTTTTTCTTACATTACTATCTCGCAACTTCGACGACCGATTGAGCTAAACATTTCACAGGTTTGTTATTTTATGTATTTGTTGAGTAACACCAAGTGAGAAGACTGGTCTTTGACAATTAACAATAGTGTCCACTGTCTGTAAAGTGTTCATTCATGGCAACATAAACCTCATTCTCTACTAGTCTTCTAATCTATTCCATTCCAATTATGTGTAGCGGACAATTTTTTTTTATAAATTCAGAACGAGTAGAGATGCAAACCACGGCCAAGTTTCGTGGCTCTGCAAAGAATCAGCTTACGGAGGCAAATAATTCCACGCTTACGCCAAGCATATTTAATGGGTAAGCTGGAAAATGTTTTGCTTGTGCACGCGCATACTCCATGTTACCGGGAATTGTTCACTTACACAGCTAATCCTAAAACTCAGCGCATAGCGAAGGATGGTGATCATTGATCACAAGCGTATAATTCGATGGTCAGCAGAGCCATGAAATTGGGCCAAGGTTGAGTCATCGACTTGTTTGTCGAGTATTAATTATGAGGTAGTCGGCCCTATGCTTAAAGGCAGTGGACACTATTGGTTATTACTCAAAGTAATTGTTGGCAAAAAACTTGGTAAGGAGCAATGGAGAGCTGTTGATAGTACAAAACATTGTGAGAAACGGCTCCCTCTGAAGTAACGTAGTTTTAAAAAAAGAAGTAATTTTCCACGAATTTGATTTCTAGACCTCAGAATTAGATTTTGAGGTCCCGAAATCAAGCATCTGAAAGCACACAACTTTGTGTGACAAGGGTGTTTTTCTTTCATTATTATTTCGCAACTTCAACGACCAATTGAGTTCAACTTTGCACAGGTTTGTTATTTTATGCATATGTTGAGATACACCAACTGTGAAGACTAGTCTTTGAAAATTACCAATAGTGTCTGGTGTCTTTGTAAGTGTTAATTGTCAGCCACTTATGGTTCCAATTACTAGTGAGGACTATGTACTGATTCTTGATGTACAAGTGCTGAATGCAAGGGATGACTGCTACTCATAAAGCTATATATATTGACTAAAGCGCTAACTTGCTCTGCGTTTTGAAGCCACCCTGGGCGCAGACATGTTTGCTGGTTGCGTGACTACGGAACGATTTTAATTTTAAGACAACACACATTGCCGCGATTTTTTTACATTCGGCATATGTACTTACAAACGCGCTACGAAAACCGTAAACCAGTACGTCCGCGCTACGAAAACCGTAAGTTCAACTTGATTGACATACCAACAAAAAAGTATACGCGTCTTTAAAACATGATGCACATAACGCTCACAGTTTGTACGCTCATCAGCAGATTGTGTGATCACATTTGCTGCATTTTTTGGTTCGATGACGCCTAGAAAAGAACGCCGTACAATTGCCGTACAAAATTTCAAGCTTTTGTATTGGTTTGTATAAACATGGATGCGCCCACACGGCTTCGAAACCTTAGTGCGTGTATAACGGGATGTTAGCGCTCCAGTCAATATATATAGCTCTATGCTGCTACTACATGTACACGTACTAGGAACTTTATATGGTTTTATCTTCATTCAACAATCTATGTCAGTTGACAATAAGAAATCAGGGCTTGAGTTTGACACTAGTCGCCCAGGCCTAAACCCTACTACAAGAAACAACAGGAATGAAATGGCAACACTGTCCAGATCACCTTCTCATACAAGTTAAATGTTATCACATCACAGTTAAAAAGAGAACACACGTTAGTGCATGAAGATATTGAGGTGCTATAACAGAACACTACACAGCAAAACATAGGAGCTGCCGAAGCAATTCGTTATGAGTATGACAAACATGTGTTTCAGGTCATTCAAGTTTGTACACTGTTAAAGCCAATGGGGACATTTTGGGACTCTAGGTGGCAGCAGACTGTTCCGTGGACTTTACGCACGATCAGAAATACGTCCACAATGGTACTTTACCTGGTAATGTTTGCTGCCACCGGGGTTCCAAAGTATCCAATTATGTTTTGATAATGCATGTTGTCTGTGTAACTGCGCTGTCGTCTCTGTTTGAAATACCCTGCACTCGGGATGCTTTCTTCTTAGGCAGTGTCCGAAACGACGACTTCGGCTACAGCTATATCGCGCGAGTCTGCCTAGACTTCAACATTGGCATACGTGCTGATCTAGCCATAGTTGTAGCCGAAGTTGTCGTAAACTTTCCTACATGTCAACCGGTAAGTTCCACTCAGGCGTGCATTTGGTTTTCGAGGTGGTTTTTTTTAGGAGGGGGGGGGGGGTAAGTATCTGCTGAAATTTGCAAGTAGTACCCAACACGCTAGCTTATGCACGGGGAGAACCTTGCTGTACATACATGTAGACCTTTTTCGCAATTACCAATTGCGCAAGCGCCGACTGCTGAATGAGTAAATGCTGGTCTAGGTAGCGATCAAACTTGGGATCGCTAGCTAGACCAGCATGCACCTCATTCCATGCTTAAAGCGCGCATGCAGAGTATTTGCGATAAGGTTTATGTACAAGCTTTTTGTGTGTCCGATTTTTCTACAGTAAACGTTAATATGTGTTTCGTTTTACCCAGCATTTTGTCAACCTCCTCTCCAAAGATATTGAATGAGACTTACCCTGGAGTCCCTGGAGAAGTTATCAAAGTCCGAGGAGGGACCTGGAAGACTGTTGATGCTACCACAATTACTGCTACTCTGTATGCTATCTTGAATGCTATGTTGACTACCTATACTGTTGGTTTGACTGGCTTTGCCACCAAACACATCATCACCCTATAACGACAGACAAGAGAGAAAACGGTTACCAATGCATCTTATTTTTGACCATGTGAGGGGATATATAAGCAATTCGTACTGTACAGTTTTAATCGGCGTTCTGTCGCTTTTGTTGGCCGTAGTTTTAAGTTGCTTTAGAGGTGGGTTGTAACGGCTCCTTTAAAGGTCTTATTGTCCGTGGTGGATAGGATGTGTGTGGTGTTAATGTGTTCCAGTCTTCAATAACTGTTTTGGGTATCAAATAACTGTTTTCGGTCATCGAACTTGTGAGATAATAATGAAAGAAAAAAACACCCTTGTCACACGAAGTTGTGTGCGTTTAGATGGTTGATTTCAAGACCTCAAGTTCTAAACTTGAGGTCTCAAAATCAAATTCGTGGAAAATTACTTCTTTCTCGAAAACTTCCGTTTCCGTATTCGAAGACGTTGGGACGCATTGAACCCGTCCTTAATAAGGACGGGTTACTCGTCCTAACTCGAGATAGGATTAATCTGAGCCTTTCGTGAAATCGGCTGCTGTTTACAGGCCATCTTGATCGAGAGGGGGCAGATAATCTCTTCATGGTTAATTGAGACATTCTTTGGTCATTGCCGATGAGCAAATACATGTGTGTTGTTGTTGGAAAGTTATCTCCATTTGTGATGTCTATCTGGTGCCCCAAAAAACGTCTCCAGAAAGTTACAAGTGTGATAGCTTAGCTGTATGTGGGGAGCGCACGCCAATGAAGGGAGGAAGATTGGGGGGGGGTGGCTCTGACTTCCATATCCACTCATCATGATGCCTAGCTGTTCAGAAGCCGATCAAATATCTTATTGCCAATGAGAATCAGTGTTTTTAAAGATAAACCAGACATTTTAAACAAGTTTAAATGGCATTCCTGGTTTTGCTCAAGTACATGTAGCTGTTTAATGTTAAAGGAGCATAATGAAATTGATCCCTGGGCTCCTCTGCCCTAGATTATCCCTCACAAGGGATTATTCTATGATCTGTTGTGATTTACTTAATAATGCTGGTTAGGATTAACACATCCTCAACTGTCAAAACCTCTTCCCTTTCCTTAATCTCAACGGACTCTATTGTTCAGTCCCAGGTCAGGCAACAGCTGGGGGCAATTAGCCAATAGGCGGTCAGCATTTTGCCTTTGTACATGTAATGCCCTAAGGTAACACCACAGCCATTGTCTAAAGCACACCATAAAATAACAACAGAAAAATGATATTGCGCACAGTATCTGGAGGACCATTCAAAGGCACATAGCGCCAGCAAATCATGTGGTTCAATTAAAAGATTTGAAAAGATGAGTCTTAAAGGATTTGGGTACTTTTTGTAACACAAACACAATATCCACAGATTTACATTAAACTTACACCGTTTTTGTGAAATGAGTAAAACAATGTCACGAAAATACGTTTTTACATGCTAAAATAATATTTGTCTCATGATCATTGAGACAAAAATTATTTTCATGACATTGTTTTACTCATTTCTCACAAACTACAGCACCTCAGCAAGTAATATTTTCAGAGAACCTTTCTACTATCATTATCTTCAAACTGTGCAAGTTTAATGTAAATCTGTGGACATTGTGTTTTTTGTCCTGCAAAAAGTAAATAGACCCTTTAAGACCGAGTAACAATTGAATCACTGAGATCCTCCTTTCCTCTCTTCAACCGAGACTAAACAAGTTCTTTGGCAGTTAATTCCAAACTGAATTAATAACACGCCATTTGCGAATTGTTTGAATAATGTCTGGTACAATGACTAGCTTAGTCACAATGGACCAAGTCCGCTTACATTTGAATTCCTCAGACTATAGTGGCAGTTGCTATCTCAAATGGTTCAAATGGGGAAAGCCTTTGTAAAGCACCCTCCAGATGAGCAGACCCTGGTAACATTGTGCCATACACATCCATTCAGAATAATGTATGGGTGTTCACCATCTCTTACCTAACTTAGCAAAAGCTTGCCCCAAATCATGTGATATAGCAACTGACTGTTTAGTCTGATGAATTCAAATTTAAGTGGTACAACTTGTAATCAAGCACGTCAATGTACCAGACAATATTTAAATCTAACATGCAAGTGACTCATTGAGTTCTATGGTTTTTATTTTAAAGAGTGAGTGCTGAGTAACAAAACGACTACTCACCGATTCACTGACCGAGTCGCTCACCCCATCCTCCGGGTCTTCCTCCCCTCCTTCCCCTTTGGTGAGATTGAACGAGTCCGTCATCAGAATCTTCTTCATCTTCCGATAGTTCAGGTTGTCTAGTTCCCTGACTATCCGCCTTGTTCTTTCAATCAGCTCCAGGATGACACTGTTGACTCGATCCCTTCTGATGAATTCGTGCTGCATTGGGGCAAGATCACAAATCAAAACCAGGGCCAAATATCATAGATTTGCTTAAGCACAACAAAATTACACTTAGCAGAATAAGGTCACCAGCAAAACTACTATGTCACAAGTAAAATTTGTGACTGGTCCCCTGCTCATTTCTGCTCAGCAGGACATATTTATGCAAAAATTTTCTTCTTAAGCAGCTCTATCAAATTGGGCCCTGATGTACCTGACTGCTGAATGCTTGCATCGAAATGGCTCAACATCAAAAGACTATGAACTTTGGTTTTTACCCATACACCGAAGACTAGAGAATCACTGAGTATATTACAAAACATATCAAATAATGAACCACTCAAAAGGGACACGGACTGGGTTAATTTACGTGTCGACATACCACGATTTAGCACGCAGTATTTTCATGCAAGCACATCATTTTTCCAAAAATCAAGATCCGTTTTTATACAATCAAGATACAATGTTTTTGCAAAACTAGATACCTTTTTGCACACAAAAGATGCAATGTTTTTACACCATCGTACATGTAGTCAACATTTTTGCCCAATCGAATGACAACGTTTTTGCACTAACATGATACAATGTTTTTGCAAAATCCAAGACAATGTTAATCGTGATTTCTTTGTCCCAAAAATAAATTAAAAAAATTCAAAACCAAGATAGGACATTCAAAAATCAATTTTTTTTGCACAATCGAGATACACCATTTTTTGCAACATTTTTGCACCATTGAGAAATGATATTTTTTCTGCACTGAGAGGAACTAGGATAGAATCTTACCGAGCATAGCTGGGTAGACGAGGGTCTCTGCTCAGGCTCCTTAGCCAGGCAGGTCTCCACAAAAGATCTGAAGGCACTGGACCACTCAATGGAGTTACCTAGCGTTGGTGGGTCATTCTGGGCTATGTGGTACAGGGCACTCATGGCATTCATATTGAACAGGGGAGGCTTCCTTTCCGCTGTGGAAAAGCAATCAAAAGGGATCATTAAAGGCAGCGGACACTATTGGTAATTACTCAAAATATTTATTAGCATAAAACCTTACTTGGTATCGAGTCATGGGGAAAGGTTGATAGTATAAAACTTTGTGAGAAACAGCTCCCTCTGAAGTGTAGTAGTTTTCGAGAAAGAAGTAATTTTCCACGAATTTGATTTTGAGACCTCAGATTTAGAATTTTAGGTCTCGAAATCAACCATCTAAACGCACACAACTTCGTGTGACAAGGGTGTTTTTTCTTTCTATATTATCTCGCAACTTCAACGGCCGATTGAGCTCAAATTTTCCCAGGTTTTTGATTTTATGCATATGTTGAGATACACCAACTATGAAGGCTAGTCTTTGATAATTACCAATAGTGTCCAGTGTCTTTAAGATTGTATATCAAGCTGTACAAAATCAACAGGTATAGTCACAGGCTTGGAATTACACTAGATGCACAGAGACCATGGCCTTTGTTGTTTCTGCAGTCGATTTCACAAAACGCTAGGATTAATCCTATCTCGAGTTAGGACGAATAACTCATCTTAACTTGGTTCAATGCGTCCTAACGTCTATGCATTTGAAACTGAACTCGTCGTAAGTCCTAAGATTACTCCTAAGTTAGGAAGAGTTTGGTGAAATCGACGGCTGGTGGTGGCGTTGTGCCCCTTCCAAAGTTTCCCAATGGCCTTGTCCTCTCAAAGATGAAATTCCAGGCCTATAAACATGACAAGATCAAATTCCAAGAAGGTGTTGAATAGCAGCAAGCGAATTGACTGTGTACGCCAACTATTCTGAGAAGTGTTTACACAATCACTTCTTATTCTTCCATCATTTTAATTTAATTGTTTTCAAGAACCCAGTGCACTTATCGTCAAGAGAAGGGGTTTGCCGGGGTGTTCCTGGCTGCATATTGCACCCTTCATGTTAAGGAATCTCTCATACTTCAAGTTGTAGCTGTGCATGCGATGCAGGACGAACCTACTGACAGACTGAGCGCTCCGAGATGCTCAGCGGGTGTGGTAGAGTGCTATATATAAGTATTTAGTACTTACCGAGTTCAATACATGTGATTCCTAATGACCAGATATCCACCTTGCCATCGTACTGACCCTCATCCATAGCTAGAATGACCTCAGGAGCCATCCTGTATTCACATTATGACAACTTATCAATATCAATCAGCAAAGACAACACACACTTGCTTCTCTCCGTCCAGGGATGAATGGGTACCCACAAAGCTGAGATGGTTTAAGGAATTAAGTAATTGGCCCAGTGACCAGGGGAAAATAATGTTGGAAGCACTTTGAGATGTTATTATTATCAATGTTATGTAGCTTCTTAACTTCAACTATTTGTACATTTTGGGTGCACACAATCACCGTGGACCCCATCACAGGATCAAAAATCATGGATCCGTACCAGATCATGGATCAATACAAGATCAGGAAAATCATGGATTCATATCAGATCAGGGGTCTCAATTACTCACCAATATGGAGTACCTACAAAGGAGTTTGCTGGGCTTAAAAATGATGCAGAACCAAAATCAGCTACAATGGGAAAAACAGAAAATGAATTTTGTTAATTTTAGGCTACATTGTAAATGTTTTGGGGTTTTTTTTTGGCAGTATTTTGATTACTAGAACAAACCAACCAGGCTAGATTCCATGTATCTCTCTTGTTACTGTTCCATCCCAACCATGGAGTGGTCCCAACTATAGTTGGGACCAGGGACCAGTGATTGATACACTTGAAGCTTGGATCAAGAGATCAGTTGGTCACGAATCAGGGAACCAGTGGCTATTATTGCATTCATGAGATGGTCACAAAACTAGACTACTGGTGGGTGTCACTTGTGAGCCCTATTGAAAGCAGGACTGGAGTAGACCCCTTGCATCGTTGATGAAATGTGCTCGCATGGAAGGCTATCGTTGGCTGAGTGTCACATGCAGCGCATACACGCCTGCACTTTCTCACTATTTGTCATCAAAGATGACGGTCAATGACGTCATGTGCTATCCATCTAGAGTTGAATAATTCTACAAATCTTACCTAGTTTAACAGTGCCGTTGTCTGTGAGTAGTATATTGCCTGCTTTGACGTCTCTGTGTATTCGTTGATTACTGTGCAGATATGAGAGCCCATGTAATGCATCTTCACATATGGCAGCTATCTCATCCTCTTGCAATGGCTTTTTATGTACTGTGGTCAACACAAACACAAACTTTTAAAATAATTTTTGATATGTTTTTTATTTGATTTTTTTGCAAGTCGCCCGACACACAAGGCCTGAATGCCAATTCAAGGTGTGGGCTACAATCAACACTCCTGCTTAAACAGGGTTACCCCCCCTGTACAGTCCATATACGGATGTAGGCTTGGGTATCATCCAACAGAACCTTGGCAGAGCAAAAAGAACTACCTCCCCAACTTTAAGAAGCAATCATGGTTAAGTGTCTTGCGGGACTCGAACCCGCCTTCTGCTGACCAAACACAAGAGCTTGAATCCAGTGCTCTTAACCGCTAGGCCATGACACGTCCCTTGGCATAGGAAAAGCATGGAACATTCATTTAAGCTTTTACATGTAACTTATCACAAACTGTACGTACCTTATAACGACTGAGAAAGATAATAGTTGCTTACCTTCTATGATATCTGATGCAGAACCTAAGCAGTATTCCATCGACAACTGTAAAGAACAAAAGAGAAAAAAACTTGAAATAATCAAAAAGGAACATCAACTGTCAAATTTGAAAGAGAAAATACTGCGATTACATTTATCCGTCTTCCTCAAAATCTCCCATTATACCTTTGGTCTTCCAATATTGGTGCCCAGAACCACTATGGTTTTTACTCTCAAACAATTTACAGAAAAACGTTGTTTAAAGGGTGTATGTAACTTTTGTAGGACAAAAAACACAATGGCCACAGATTTACATTAAACTTACACAGTTGGAAGATAATGATAGTAAAAAGCTTCCCTGAAAATATTACATGCTGAGGTGCTGTAGTTTTTGGGAAATGAGTAAAACAATGTCATGAAAACAATTTTCGGCTCATGAGATGAAACTTATTTTAATAATTTACAAACGTAAATGAAAATACGTTTGTAAATTATTAAAATAAGTTTCATCTCATGAGCCGAAAAATATTTTCATGACATTGTTTTACTCATTTCTCAAAAACTACAGCACCTCAGTAAGTAATATTTGAAGGGAAGCTTTCCACTATCATTATCTTCAAACCCTGTAAGTTTAATGTAAATATATGGACATTTTGAAAAGGTACCCAAATTTAAGACCGCATTAACATTATGAGTAGCAAAATTTCTATGCCAGCTGTGTAAGCAAAGAATGTCTAGTAACGTAGAGTAGGCAGGCACCATAGCAAAAGCCAACCTCTGAAATATGCTTGCGGTAAACGCGCAATTCCATATGTAAATTTAGGGTAGCATTAGCAATGAAATTAGGCCACGAACTCTATGAATGTAAAATTAGGAAATGGAAAATTTTGTGCACAAAATTGTCATGTGTCATGGCTAGTGAACTGTTATTGACTCGAGTTGGTGACTTGGACTCGAGTGCGACTCAAGTCACCAATTTTGTTGACTTGCTAGTGAACTTTTATAACCTGCACACTCTCCATGTGCATGTACATACATGTACATGCACATGTACATTGTACTATACACTGGTGCATACTGTCAGTTGATGTCATTTGACATTTCAACATGATATAGGTAAAGATCTCCTCTTTCATAAACACATCACAAAGTAATTATGCCATATCACATCGTGCTGGGGAAAAAAATCATTCGCCCAGGTAATAAGTCATGAATAAAATCTTGAATTAAAACAGCAGAAAAGTTATATAAATCCAGACAAATATTTGCTAATAACAAATGCGTATCACATGTATATGTATGCATATTTACATTATTATACAATATTTGTGACTTAGAAGTGAAATTTACTACTCGACTAGTCGCACCTCAAATAATTGTGACTTCAACACCAGTCGTGACTGATTTTTAAATCTCACAATGCAAGGTTGCAATGTGTGCCCCAAGTGCAATATAATAAAATTCAAGCTGAAAGGATTGAAAAATTGTGTCACTGATGTCGGATTGTGTTTTGTAAGTAAATTATGTTGTCGTGAATTGGTTCACCAAACAGGTAATCACAACTATTTTTGTAGTAGTCAAAGCTATTTTTGTAGTAGTCACAACTACTTTTGTAGTAGCTATGGCAGCACAATTAAAGGAACACGTTGCCTTGGATCGGACGAGTTGGTCTATAAAAAGCGTTTGAAACCGTTTGTTATGAAATGCATATGGTTAGAAAGATGTTTTAAAAGTAGAATATAATGATCCACACAAGTATCACTCAAAATTGCACGTTTTTCTTTTTACGTCACAATTTGACTCCCATAAATGGCCGACTGTGTTATTGGACGAGGTAAAATAAAAATAAAAACACGCAATTTCGAAACATATTTGTGTAGATCATTGTATTCTGCTTTTGCAATATCTCTCTAACCATGTGCATTTTATAACAAACGGTTACAAAACGCTTTTCAAAGACCAACTAGACCGATCCAAGGCAACGTGTTCCTTTAACTGAGTGGTTGAATAACAGTAGTTACAACTCAACTAATGATTTAATAGTCGCGACTACGACACTTGTCGCACTAGTTGCCCAAGCCTATCCAAAACTAACTCACAGTTATGACAGTACATCCCAGGGTCTGTGGTAAAAATTTGCCAACACTAAGGGAAGTGGTGGTTTGAAAACCACAAAGAGGATACAATACTGCGAGCTAGGAGCGTGCGACCATGGAGGAGGGAAAGAACAGGAAGGAAGGAAAAGGGTGGAGTTACTACTCTCCTGGAATACCCTTCCAGCTGGTGTCATGCCAAAACACACTAAAAGATGTTCCGCCACAAGATCAAAACATCAAACCATGTCGTTCCATGTCAATGCTATACGTATGCACATGTACATTTTCTCACCTGGGCCCAAATTCATAGCGCTGCTTAAAGGTAAGCTAATTTTTGTGCTTACTGTAGCAGACAAATTTGCTAAGATGCAAGCGTAATTCACAGGTTAACAGAAAAATGAGGTGGCCATATTGGGCATTGACCTTGGATTTGTATTGAGACGTTGTTTATTTTCGTGCAGTAAGCACCACAGGGTTAGCACACCTTTTCCATGGAAATCGGACAGTAAGCACAAAATCAGCAGCTAAGCAGCTCTATAAAATTGGGCCCAGCCCACTCCTCCACAGATTGAGACAACAATTTGGGGGGGGGGGGATAAAAAAAAAAGGGAATTTCTTTTCTTACATCTGGGCAAAATAAAACGGAATTCCGTTTTAAAACGTAGGAACCACATCCCTGTATGTTTGAAAAGGCCCTGTCCCCCTAAATGGCCAAGCGAGTTTGAGGAACATGGAGCGTAATACTGATAGATCTAAGGGCTGGTCTTCATGTAGTTGTATGGGGCGTCAACAGATTTTGTACAAAGGGTGGAGCAGAGCATGTACCTACCAGCCTCGCTACCATGGGCAGCGCGCCGTATCGATACTTCTCGTTACTAACCTCTTGGAGGGATGTACTGAGAAACAACGCTGATTGGCTCATGAAATTGGTTATGCATTAGATATCAAGTGTGTGCGCGCATAGTTTTACGATATTTGCATGTTGATCATGCCCGCGTTTTTTATGACACGAACACGTTTTTATAAAAACAAAAACAAGTGTACCTACCCATGCTGTGTGTTCCCTCAAGTAGCACCCCTTGTATTCTATGCAGTTCTTGTACTTCACCTGCCGTAAGAACCGCACCTCCTTCACTATGTCTTGCCATTTCTGCAAAGAAAACATCAGAACAAAATATCAGAGCATTGTGTGATAATTTTATGACGAGTGTGCTAGTCGAGATCTACTTGTACAAATTCCTGGTTTAAAAAATAATAAAAAATAACAATAATAAACAATTCATTAATACCTCAGACAGTTTTGCTTTTCCTTGGTGGGAAGAGCGCGTCATGTGGGGGTGTTTAAACCTTTGATAATGACCCGTGTTTATAACCGGTTGTGAGCAGATACTCCGCGCTTGTCTTGGTGCAAGACGTTTCTTGTTATGGGGGATGCGGGTGCTGTCGGTAAGTTGGCCGCGCTGTGTGTTAAAGGAAAACGACAACATGTTGCACCAAGACTAATGCGCACGAACGGAGCCGAAAATTGTCGGAAATAGGCGTCTCAGTCATAACAATGCACGCACGGACGTCGTACATCTACATGTACATACAGAGCTCAAGCACGTTGGAAACGGATAAGGTTTACAGAGTTTCTTACTTAATTACGCCTTTTAACCAAAAAGCCATTTTTGAATGGGAATAAAAGTGTAGTGACTCATTCTTTTACGGCCGTTTAGAACCTGCAGGGTTGTTGCCGTGTGATGAAAACACTCTAGTTTCTCCCTTTATAGTGGGGTGCACATACATGCTTGTTATACCTCGGTAACAAACAGTGAAGTTTGATTGGTCGCTTAGTGCGAAACAACCGCAGGTTCGAGGGAACAGTGAAAACCTTTTTTAAACTATGTAATAACAATTGAGGATGACAACAGAACTTCGAGAAGAGGAATAATAATGTTACCAAGGTATAACAAAACAATTGTTGCACGCTGTGACGGGGTCCATGGGTTTTGTACACCCTTGAGGGAAAAAGACACCCCTCGGCTTCGCCTCGGTGCCATTTTCCCCCTTGGGTGTACAAAACCCCATTGGCCCCGTCACAGGGTGCAACAATTGTATAATGGGTTAAAAGATGTTTGAACACGTGCCATAGTTGCAAAGTCTACATCCGATTCTTTGATTGTTGTTCTTCTTTTACCTCATTGGATGATTTTCCACTGTATGACATCTTCTTGATTGCCACCACCTCTCCCGTCCTTGTGTTGCGTGCCTGCAGAAACAAAAACACAACTTAAGGCATTTGAAGGGTATAAAACACAGTGAAATGTCATTTTAAAGACGCTGGACACTATTGGTAAATTTGTCAAAGACTAGGCTTCACAGTGGGTGTATCTCAACACATGCACAAAATAACAAACCTGTGAAAATTTGAGCTCAATCGGTCGTCGAGTTGCGAGATATTAGCCTATGAAAGAAAAAAACAACCTTGTCGCACCATGGTCACACGAAGCTGTGTGCTTTCACATGCTTGATTTTGAGACCTCAAATTCTAAATCCAAGGTCTCAAAATCAAATTTGTGGAAAATTACTTCTTTCTTGAAAACTACGTCACTTCAGAGGGAGCTGTTTCTTACAATGTTTTTTATCTTCAAGTACGCGCTAATCCTCCAATCAGATTCGCAGAATGGAGTGGTGATAAAAACCTATATTGCACAGCTAATATCACTACCATGCGTACTGTGTGTTCTATGTCACGCGCCAAATTTGCTTGAAGATAAATACGTTATCACACAAGCGCGCTCGTGGAAATACGGAAAATATAGTGGGTCTGCATCCCATATCCAACTCGGCCTTCGGCCTCGTTTGATATGGGACGCAGAAGCGCTATATTTTTCCACATTCCACTCGCGCTTGTGTGATAACTTATAATACATGTACTATCATCCTCCCCCATTACTCGCAATCAAGAAAGGTTTTATGATAATAATTATTTTGAGTAATTACCAATAGTGTCCACTGCCTTTAACGTGAGGTTAGAGCCTTGTACTTTTTCCCCCCATTTTCTTAAGCAGGGTTCTGCCCAGGATTTCTAGAGTGGCAAATTGTTTTGTTTTTTTCTGGTGTGCTTCAAGCAGTTTTCTTTGTGCAAATATACACTCGTTGGCCCTGCACATTGACTTGAATGTAGAGGCCTTTTAAAGACACTGGACACTGTTGGTAATTGTCAAAGACTAGCCTTCACAGTTGGTGTATCTCAGCATATGCATAAAATAACAAACCTGTGAAAATTTTAGCTCAATCGGTCATCAAACTTGCGAGATAATAATGAAAGAAAAAATACCCTTGTCACTCACACGAAGTTATGTGCGTTTAGATAATTGATTTCGAGACCTCAAGTTCTAGGTATCGAAATCAAATTCGTGGAAAATTACTTCTTTCTCAAAAACTACGTCACTTCAGAAGGAGCTGTTTCTCACAATGTTTTATACCATCCACTCTCCCCATTACTCGTGATCAAGAAAGGTTTTATGCTAATAATTATTTTGATTAATTACCAAGTGTCCACTGCCTTTAATACCGCCAGGGAATAAAATATCATGGTCCCGGACATTGTTTCGTTTGTGATGGAATAAAGTATGCAGCGTCTATGAAATTGGTAACAAAAGTAAAGCTAGGATCAGCTTTGCTGAAAACCAATCCAAGATAAATGCGGTTAATTTTCGTTGGATTGGTTACATCATGGATCATGATAATTACGGCAAACTTCCATTTTGTTGAAAACTATTTTAAGGGAACGGGCAAGATACATAAATTCAAAGATTTAAACAATCTGTGGTGGTCAGGTATAGAGAAAGTTCTTCCATTGGTGGTTGGGGAATGGGTAGACTGGGCCCCTGTCTTTATCAGCAAGGATAAAGACAGGACCCTGTCGCTAAATCCAGTGATTCCATTGAATACATTGATATAATTTTGATAGTGCAGTGACATGAGCTAGCTGCCCAAACAGTACACTGCTCTCAAGTCTGCAATAGAATTTGACTGCGTACATGTATCTCTATGTGAAGTGACTGAGGTCAAAGGTGAATCTACACGGCAGTTTTGGAGGCAGGTCTCTGGCGTTATTCACGAGCCTCGTCAGATGTTCAGGCTAGGGAATGGGAGACTTTTGAGACACTGGTGGCAGCAGACATAAATATGTACATGTTATGCGCACATAGATGCTCAGTGTTGCGCTTGTAGAGGTCTAAGCACGCCATCTACTTGCGACAACTGTTAAAAAGGACCAACCAAAAGTCTCCCATTCTTAGTGCCAGGTAGGTTTTAGGACACCGAACACTGTGGGCAGAACAATACTACGGACTCTTAGCCTCTATCTAATGGAAAATGAGTGAATCACAAAATTTAATCTTGGAGCCCTTCAATTAAAGGAACATGTTGCCTTGGATCGGTTGAGTTGGTCTTGAAATAAAATGCACATGGTTAGAAAGATGCTGTTCAAGTAGAATACAATAATCCACACAAACATGCCTCCAAATTGCACGGTTTTCCTTTTACCTCGTCTACTAACATGGTCGGCCATTTATGGGAGTCAAATTTTCGACCTCCATAAATGGCCGACCGTGTTAGTTCGTAAAAGGAAAACCACGCAATTTCGAGGCAAATTAGTGTGGATCATTATATTCTACTTTTAAAACATTTTTCCAATCATATGCATTTTTATAACAAATGCTTTTTATAGACCAACTCGTCCGATCCAAAGCAACGTGTTCCTCTAATGTAAATAATCTAAGCTTTGCGACTTACAAAGTAGACTGCCCCAAAACTGCCATGGCCGATCTCCTGAAGGTCAGTGAACAATTTCTCAGGGTCCTCCTCGGAAAAGAATGAAGCGAGCTCAGGATCCTTTATGTGCGATACCCTCGTTGGTAACGGCATCCTGCCCGGTTGACGTCCCGTCCGGTTTCTGACAACGGTGGCGCTATGTTGACGCTACACATGGGATATAGGATGGCTGGATTGGCTGCGGCAACCTGGCCGCTTCAGCCCTGATGAAACGGAAGATCTCTGACTCTAAACACGCTGTATAGAAAATAACGAAACCACACATCAAAAATCAAACTCATTTACAGGGATATACCAGACCAGCGTTCCCTGTTTACATGCCTTAAAGGGTGTATGTACTTTTTGTAGGAAAAAAAAAATAATGTCCACAGATTTACACTACACTTACACAGTTTGAAGATAATGATAGTAGAAAGCTTCCCTGAAAATATTACGTGCTAAGGTGCTGTAGTTTTTGGGAAACAAGTAAAACAATGTCATGAAAAAATGTTGGTCTCATGAGACCAAAATTGAAGCATTTACAAACGTATTTTCATGACATTGTTTTACTCATTTCTCAAAAACTACAGCACCTCAGTAAGTAATATTTGAAGGGAAGCTTTCCAATCATTATCTTCAAATCCTGTAAGTTTAATGTAAATCTATGGACATTTTGAAAAAGTACCCAAATCCTTTATGGGTCTGCTGGCCAAGTAATAATATTGAAGTCTTATACATATAATGCACGTATCTACATGTACATGTACATGTACCAACAAGGTACTCAAGGCGCTTAGTATACATTTATACAGAGATACATGTAGGTTATTGAATTTATGAATTCTGAGACCCAATTATGTAGTCACCTTATAAGGGTTTACAAGGTGTTACGGTGCATAATGTCTATTTTAAAAACACATTTAATGCCAGTTTTAAAAACACCTTAGGACCAGTCAAAATTCTCCACAAAAAGTGGTCTGGCTCGCTCGGTCAGTGTTGAAAAGCAACCCTACATTTTTATAGCATTGCGTATGGACTGGTGGTGAAAGAGCTGACAAACTACTAAAATAACAAGTCAACTGGTCCTGCTGGCCAGTCACTAAGGGCAAACACTAAAATAGACCATGGATGTGATTCGAACATCTAGGTTGCCTTTACCGTTTCCAGCAAGACCTGGCAGCTTGTCTTTCACTAGTCTGTTAGCATTTTCACTTGTCTTTTGACCTGTCCGTTAGCTTATTTCATTTAAGGCTTTACTCACTTGTCTTTTCACTAGTCTGTTAGCTATTTTCACTTGTCTTTTTGGTTAGCTTATTTCCCTTGTATAGGGATGCTTTTGTTCTGGTCATTTCTGCTTAGCAGACAATAGGCCCTTCTCGGAATGTTTATGGTTTCAGTACCATTAAAACATCTACCAATGACAGTGTTACATGAAAACAAAAAAATACGGCCCCTGAAATGGCAAGCTACATTGTAAATAGTACATAGCTGATCTCACTGGCTTGTCACAGGTTATAGATGACCTCAATGCCATCGGAAACAACACGATCAAGCTATTTGAGCTGCCCAAGATCGGTCTGACAGACGAATTTCTAACATTGAACAAAAGCGTGGTCACAACGTCTTGAGCCGAGTTCATCCCGAGTAGCGTCAACTTTATACTGACAATGACTGAAAACACTAAAAGTGAACCCTGCAAATGTATGCCTCTTTCACTTTGGTTGCCTTGCAGTTTGAGTAACATCATTTTAAAACATGCAAATTACAACGTACATGTACAGTGACTCGTTCGAACACATCATTCGATATAACATCACAAACCTCCACAGTGAATTTCAATTGTCAAGTCACAACTACTGTGTACCCTTTCAACCAAGTTTGTTTAATACATGTACTCCACTTTTCATGTTATTAACAGCGTAACCACACAATTGGAAGTGCATTGATGGTGTGACAATACATGGAAAGCTTGAAATATGTGGGTTCAACTCCAAGGCACTAATCACAATGCTCGCACAAACCATTGAATAACACCTTCACAGAATGCACTGGATAAAACAGGTTCGCTGGACTTTGTAAAAACACAGTGCTAGTTTCAAAAACAAATAATATGTCTAAGAAGACGATCAGAGCATACTGATCGAAACGTCGAGTTGAAACCAACGGTTCTTTTCAGAACCACCCCAACTCATTAGAGATAGTCATTACATGGTGTTACCGCAAACCTTTCCATAAAGAAATTATGTTTTACAGCACAACGTATGCTATATTTTCTTTATGTTAGAAATACCTAAAAGGTTTGCATACTGCACCATATGTTTTTGGAGCCATTTTATTATTTTAATCCTCATGATCCTACAGTTCATGTAAATGAACGTAGAAAGTTGTGAACTTGTAAAAGTTTCATTTCAAAAGAAGATGGTCACATTTTTGAGACACCATTGGTAATCTGGAGTGATTATGTCAAGAACAATCTGTAACTGGAATATACAATCTGAGAAACGTATCTGAAAGTACTTAAAGGGAAGATAAACGTTTGGTAATTACTCAAACAAAATATTGACTTAAAAACTGACTTGGTAAGGAGCATTGGAGAGCTGTTGAAAGTATAAAACATTGTGGGAAACGGCTCCCTCTGAAGTATTGTAGTTTTTGAAAAAGAGGTAATTTCTCACTAAAGTATTTAAAAGACTTCTACAATCCCGGCCATATCTCGTTGGGCCCCCCTGCCCCCTTTCAATGTTGGTTCCAATTGCTGATTGTGTTCTGAATTGTGTTCTGAGTTACAGTCAACATTGAGCGGGGGGCGGGGGACAAATGTTTTGAATGTGAATGGGAAGTGCACAGGGAATCGTTGTATACAACGTTAGGAAAGGGTGGCCCAAGCATTTTGGCCGGGATTGTAGCTCAAAGTCTTTTATTCCTATCTGAAAGCACACAAATTCGTCCAACAAGGGAGGGGTGTTTTTTCTTTCATCATTTTCTTGCAACTTCGATGACCAATTTTCACAGGCTTGTTATTTTATAGTTATGATGGGATACACCAAGTGAGAACACTGGTCTTTGACAATTACCAATCGTGTACAGTGCCAAGTTAAAAACGCTTCTCAGATTTAGGGGGATAACAAAATATACGAATATTGTACAATAAATGAAATTATTTCCGTAATCGCACTCCTATGAAGTGAAATGGTTCTCAAAAAGCTTCCCCTATCGAAGGCTGCTGTACTTCTAAACAAGTAAGATTTCATGGCCATAAATCTTAAGAGTGATTACCAAATACATTTATAAAATGTACACTTTCCCTTTAAAGATACTAGACACTATTGGTAATTGTCAAAGACTAGTCTTCTCACTTGGTGTATCTCAACATGTGAAAATTTGAGCTCAATTGGTCGTCAAAGTTGCGAGATAATACTAAAAGAAAAAACACCCTTGTCACACGAAGTTGTGTGCTTTCAGCTGATGCTTGATATGAGACCTCAGGAAAACAATATCGTGGAAAATTACTTCTTTCTCAAAAACTATGGCACTTCAGAGGGAGCCGTTTCTCAGTCTCATAATGTTTTATACTATCAACCTCTCCCCATTACTTGTTACCAAGTAGGGTTTTATAAGAAAGAAAAATAACCCCTGTCACGAGTGTCACACGAAGTTGTGTGCGTTTAGATGGTTGATTTTGAGACCTCAAATTCTAAATCTGAGGTCTCGAAATCGAATTCGTGGAAAATTACTTTTTTCTCGAAACTATTGCACTTCAGAGGGAGCCGTTTCTCACGATGTTTTATACCATCAACCTCTCCCCATTACTTGTTACCAAGTAAGGTTTTACTTGTTTGAGTAATTACCAATAGTGTCCACTGCCTTTAATAAAAAGGTCTGACACTGTTACCCATGTTAGCATCTAGAGCAAGAAGCAACTGTGTCTGGCTTCTTTATTGTGCTATGTTAAAACTCCAGGCTTCATGGCCCCTACCTCAGGCCAACAAAGTCAAACAATTACTGTCAGCAGATCCATATTAGGATGTGTTCGTTCCTCTTTTATGTATCTTGAATATTGTTTGTTTGTGGTGTGCCCTTGTTATGTAAACAGACTGCGGAAATGGGGGGGGGGGTCATAGGATGCAGTTGTGTTCATGCAAAGTTTGAATGATGCTGGGTGGTTATAAACGCTCATTATTCCCTACATTTTGTAGCATGGAGAAGTACAGAAGTGAGTGTGAGTGCACATGACATGGTTGTAACTAGACCAAATTTAGAGGTGGGCAATAAATCAAATTTTGTTGGAAGTCTACCAAGGGCAAGGAGATCAACAAAACTGTTCATGTTTAATTATGGGCTATTATTGCTGAAGTGGGGCCAGGTTTCCAAACTGTTTGTGTCATGGGGGCCATGCAATAAGTTGAATGGCCTTTGGATTGTGTTATTTCTCAGTCCTTATCATTAGCCGTGTCTCAGACCAATACAAAGTGGACAATATTTAAAATCTGTGCTGGGCAGCATAATGTATTCTTCTCAGAGTGCTGGGCACAAATTGAGAGTCCTGGGCAGGCCCAGCACCGCCCACCATGGCTACAACACTGATGAAAATACCAAAGTGCTGTTCACACGCCAGCATTTTTTTCTTGGGTCCCTTGCTTAATTTAAGCGTGGTTGTAAAATGCAGTTTGACAAGTTTTTGCAATAGAACTTGGACAGTAGAAACAATTGTCCTTTCACAAGGGGTACATTTAGCAAGGGACCCTTGCTAAATTGCTCTCGTGTGAAAGGGGCTTTAGGTGTGAACGATGCAGGGTCATTTAAGCCTACATTGTATTTAACACTCATTGTTCAATAGCATGGATAAGTACATGTAGAGAGTGCGAGTGCACATGACATTCATGTACAATGTACATGTACCAAGCCATACCATTGACAGCTCTCCATGAAAGCATGCAGGTAGATTGTAATGTTAAGGGTATAATAAATTGGTGTTTTATGTTGCATTGTACTGCATGACCCAAAATACAATGAACAGCATACTGTACGTGGATGTATTTACTGCAAGTATGGAGTATGGGGACAATCAGGCACAGAGCGTGGACAATCTACTGCGCCGTGGCAAACCCATTTTGAAACATGGCCAGTACATTGTCTGTGTATTGGAGCAACCTCAAACTCTCAATACCAATCATGGAAGTGACTTCAATTCTTCAAAAATGGCCTTGTCTCTACCAACATGAACTTCCAAGCTTACAATATCAAAAATAGGGAAAATTTTAGGGCGTATTGGAAGCACATGAAGACAAGTTTTGGGTCAACTGCTATTGTGTATGAACAACAAAAATGACAAAGTAATGTAAGGGACCCTGGCAACTACATGTACATAATGTACAAGGGGCTTCTGTTGCCCCTGGTCTTTGTGTTGGTGCCCCTTCAAAAAAAATCAAAATATTCCTTTACATGTAGGCTTTAAAGATTTGAAATAATAAACCATAAGGGAAACTGATGTCAAATGATTTGGGTGATCCCCAGGCTGCCGCTTCCCAGGTTGTATTGTAAACTTGGGTGTGCACCACCCTTGGGTGTACACGGTACACGACAGTTAATGGTTGTATGGCTTCTGACTGGCGCCTCAAACAAAGTCACATTGACAAAACAGGGAGACCCCCAAAATACGGCTAGTATACACAGGTAGCTTAGAGTTACTCTATTTTAATTTTGTGCCTTCCACCATCCACCAAGATTCACCCACTTTCAGATTTAATTCAGCTATTTGTAGTTTAAATTTCTCAGACTTTTATGTAAAGTGCCGGCACATTCATCCGGAGGTCTTTGGTTCAAATCACTGGTAATCAATTTGTCTTTCCAAATCCTTTAATGATTTCCCAACACATTCAAGAAATTAGTTCGTGTTTTTTTCCAAAATAAAATTGGTTTGGGCCATTTTTCAAATTTTCACCATACATTGTAAAACAATCCAGAGAGCCAAGTCATCAAAATGTCATGCAGGTCACCTTAAAACATTTCTTATGATGGGTCAATTTTAATGAGGTCATAGTTTTAACACAGTCAATCAATGTGCACTCAGTATGTCCAGTAAACAAAGAAAAGTCACCAGAAGGGCATAGACACAAAAATAACCTCTTATTTATTACAATTGTACATAATAGGGCCGGGCAAACCCTGTGTGTTTAAATGCATGATACATTACTCAATGCTCAAATATCTCGACATGTTATGTTCCCAGACAGGAAATAAATTTACCTCTTATCAAACACTGTACACTGTACCCTTTCCATTACTGTACCTTCTACGTACCTTCTACGTACATGTACGTGCATGTACATGTTAAAGATGCTATGTCAGATTTTGGTCCCCAAACATTAAACAATAGATTTTTTTGAGTGAATGGTATTTCAAAGAGTATCACCCGCTCTAACAAAAACAAAGTTTAACTTTTACTTTTAATGGTCAGGAACCATGACAAAAATTTAAAACATTTCTTATAAAACCCATAAGAATTGGTCACATGATATATTGTCGGGATCCCGACAAAAACTAATTTTGAGCACTTTATTTCACTGCTACTAATAATTGACGGACTTTTTCGAGCAATGGCTCAAATGAAAGCTTGTAACTTTCTCGACCCCATCAAAATACCTATTGAATTTTTAATCAAAATTTTTGTGGTCAAATCGGCAAAAAATCTGACATAGCATCTTTAAAAGAAGACGGTACAATAAAGATTGACATTTACAATTACGTACAGTACAAAATAAAACTGCAAGATGATGAATCTTGACAATGCCATTTTCTTAGTTACATTACAATCAATTGTACAGTGTATAGCCATCAATCGCTGTCGTTTTAAATGTCAAGCTCCCTGTCCCATACAACGTAAAATGTATACACAGTAGACTGAATTCTCAATTGACCAGTAGGGCCTAAATGGCAGCACTGTATGCTTTGTTTTTGAAAGGGCAAGGGCACCAAGGCATTTTCTCCTTGGTAAAGGGCACCCCAATGAGGAAATTGTACATTCTTACTGGAGCATTTTGAGGGCACCAAGGCAATGACCAGGGTGAGGGGGCATGGAGGCAATCGCCTTCGTTGCCTCTGTGAAGTATATGTATCAGGCCTGAAATAAACTTGGGTAAACTTGTTTTTTTCTCACTCTCCCTCTCTCAATAAAACCACATTCCTTTCAAGGGAACTGTTTCTTAAAGGATTTGGGTACTTTTTCAAATGTCCATAGATTTACATTAAAGATGCTATGTAAGATTTTTGGCCGATTTGACCCAAAAATTTTGATTTAAAATTCAATAGGTATTTTGATAGGGGTCGAGAAAATTACAAGCTTTCATTTGAGCCATTGCTCGAAAAAGTCCGTCAATTATTAGTAGCAGTGAAATAAAGTGCTCAAAATTAGTTTTTATGTGTTTTATAAGAAATGTTTTAAATTTTTGTCATGGTTCCTGACCATTAAAAGTAAAAGTTAAACTTGTTTTTGTTAGAGCGGGTGATTCTCTTTGAGATACCATTCACTCAAAAAAATATGTTTGGGGCCAAAAATCTGACATAGCATCTTTAAACTTACAGGGTTTGAAGATAATGATAGTAGAAAGCTTCCCTTCAAGTCTTACTTACTGAGGTGTTGTAGTTTTTGAGAAAAGAGTAAAACAATGTCATGAAAATACGTTTGTAAATGATTAAAATAATTTTCGTCTCATGAGACGAAAATTATTTTCATGACATTGTTTTACACATTTCCCCAAAACTACAGCACCTCAGCTCTTTACAAAGTATGTTTTTAAGGTCATTAGTTTGTGGTGTAATTACCAAACGTACATAGTACACTCTGCCTTTAACACCAAGGTCCTTGAATGCAATATTGTTATTGTCTAGTGTCACACCATAAATGTTTATAATGTATTGTACATGAGCATAGTTAATTTTTATAACATTTATTAAGCAAATACTTGTAAAACAACTCCAGCATGTCTAGAGTGAGTCACACTGGTTACTTGTACACATGAAGCAACGTCAATCTGGTTCACTAAATAATGTCTAAGAATGATTCTCAATATAATTCAGTCTCCTGACGATGACTAGAGCAAGCTAGTCAAAACATTCAGACCAACTCAAAAACTGACCCCGCAGTAGTACAGTTAATTACGCTCCTATATAAGCTAAAGCTGTAGTACTCCCAGCCTATTTCTATACCATCCGCCCAGGTAATAGTTAAATAAGCAGGACAGTTCTTTTCAGAACTGAGAAGTCTCCCGAACACCCGAACAATCTACTCCACGGTATAAAGCAAGACAGTTCTCTAAGAACAAACTCTACCTGGCAAGTACATGGTGTTACCCCAAACCAAATATATATTGATACCTCACCGTGCAATGCCTCAAATCCTATACAATATAATAGTACAGTTTATAATTCATAACCAAAAGTAAATTTCGATTTTCATACTGTACGCCTACCTGTAAAGTTACAAAAAGTCACTCAGAAAACCACATCATGACATTGTACTCTGATCAGCCATCAAATATCACTCTTCCATAGTGTACAATGTACATGATGTACCTCCATGCCTGAAAAAACTGTAGTAGTGCGACTGAAGGCAAGTCCTTCTTGAAACTTGTTTGATACTCAGTATAGATAATGCACCCTGTACACTGCAACACCAACAGGTAAATGTGAGTAAACACACTGTCAGTGTGCACGCCTACATGTACAATGTACACTGTGTCATGAATGCCATTGCCATCTGACCCCGCACAATCCAAGGTGAGAAAACCTTCATTTATTGAAATTATCAATCATACCTGTACATTAAACATCTAAATGACCTCCTTGCAATACAAGTATTATAGGCAAAGTAAGCAAAAACACTGGGTACCTTTGTTTTTTGAACCATTTGTTTGTTTTAATCCCATAGGCCTATGGTACAATACACGTAAACAATAAAATTTCATTTCAAAAGGTGGTACATGTACTCATTTATGAAGTACAGTATCGCCAAAAATCTGAAGAAAAAATTATCAATCCGTAATTAGAATACACAATAAACGTTTTAAAGAAGAAATGCTTCCATGTAGAAATGTTTCTCAGATTAATGTTTTTGAATCCCTCTCTAAAACCACATTCCTTTTACTTTGACAGGAATAGACCGATCCATTAAGCTCCGCCCCATTGCGTATTGACCAATCACAACGCAACGAAGGTCCGACAGAGGGCCGACAAATAAGGTCCGACATGCGTACAGAAAAGCATTGGAGAGCCCCGCGGTTCTTGCTCACATGTGCATCGTGGGCGGAGCCTACTGGATCGGTCTTTTGTTTCCCGAGCTGTTGTATTATCAACAGCTGCAGTCTTCTTCCCAATATGTTTTATGATCATTAATATATCTGGAGTAATTACCAAGGTATACCCTCCCTTTAAGCTGCAGTGTACCAGTATGTCAATTGACTTTGTACTATTAGTCATTATAACGGCATTTCAGGGTTACATTGACCACCATAGAGAAAGTTCAAAGTTCTTTCCAGGGCAAAAAACAAACTTACAGAAGATAAATTTACATAGGGTGGCGTGTTAGACTTGCTGCGATTTGGTTTATTTATTTTGAATGCATTTCTTACACTTGGATGACCTTAATCTGACTGCATCATACTATTTTGAATCAAAGACCTACATGTACCGACATGAGCGACAAAGAAATGGTGATGTTGGGTCAGGCCTGATACTTCAGGGAGGCAACGGACGCAATTGCTTCCATGCCCCCTAACGCCCCTAAAATGTTCATGAAGAAAATCACAATTTCCTCATAGGGTGCCCTTAACCCAGGAGAAAATGCCTTGGTGCCCTTGCCCTTTCAAAAACAAAGCATAGGGCCCACAGGCTTGTAGGGTGGTAAAGCTAAAAACAAGTCATTTACGTAGATCTTGACGTTGAACACAGAGCCAATTCTGTAAGTGTAATTTTTCTCAATCAAAATAACAAAATATACATATTATTACATGTAGTGAGGGTCTGTGTTAATTTCATCACAAGGTTGCACATGACTGTGATAAGTTTTCTTTGTTTTTCATGATCATCAATACCATAAATTGTCAAGGCCAAGCACTATTACAGGGTTGATCTAAAACCCCCTCGACCCACGACCGACGACCCCCTCGACCATCGACTTTTGCGCAATCTTTTTTTTTGTACACCGAAATTGCCACAGTTCACAACCTTAGCCAATCACACACACAATTTTGTATGCTGACATCGACTACCATGCCTCGCACATCACAACAACACAGCGTACGAGACACGTAGTATGCACGAAGCAAACTTCGCGTGATTGGCTGCCGAGATCGGGCCTGTGACAATTGTGATGTACACATAAAAAACCGCGGTATTTCCAAGTGTATCTCTTGGCCGATCCGATATTATCATCCCAACTGGGAACCTGCGTGTACCGCCCGAGTACGATTACGGCCAATTCATTACGTGATGATCAGGCGGACCCATTTCCGGCCGATCGCTCTCGTCCTGTGTACTATGGTACTACTAGTTGCTCCAAGTGGAGCTCAATAACGACCGACCAAATGGCCACACGGACGTGTTTGGGGTCCCCAATTGGTGTGCACGTGACGTGCGGAAGCGGAGAGTAAATACTCCCAATTCTGTGTGGCTGATGCAGATAAATATAACCGCAGTCTCAGACTTGAAATCAAGTCTAGTCGTGGAAGGAAGTTGGGTCGCGGATCACACACTGTGAATTCTAAATCGGGGACTTAATTCTTGCTCGGCCGTAAAGCGACATTTTATGAATTCGGAATTGGGACATTCTTCGAACACGGGGCGGACGTCAGAGAGTCGTGGGTTGTGGGTCGTGGGGGTCGAGGGGGTCGAGGGGGTTTTAGAACAACCCACTATTACATGCAAGTATGTGTACAAAATCACATATTAACAGTTAATAAATTAAAAATAAAGAAAAACTTAGTTATACGTTATTCATCATTTTCCAACAGGAATGGCCATTGGCCAACAAGATATAATTAATTTGATCAAAACAGGAAGCCGAATTGAAAAACAATGGAGCCATTCATATCGAAACACAACAATAGGCCATCGTGCTGACGCATCCACAATGACACACACTAACTGTTTGTGGCAATGTGACATGCAGGCAGCACTCAACATATTTTATTTATTACAATCATTGCATTAAATTTGCGGTTTTCCAAGAAACTGGCTAACCAGCACTTTATAATAATGCAAGTCATTCACTGCACTGCAACCATAGAGATGTACTGCAACTCTGTGCTGCAGCTACATGTATTGGCAGCTCTACTGCAATCAAACACGAACACATGGTTTCAGAGATATGCATTTGTACACTGTATGCACATATTTATGTGATGAGTAATACAGTCTGAATGAAACACAGATGGCTTTGCTGTGCAGTGAATCTTGGGTCTTCTGAACAGTCAAAACAACTGGGTGTTTTGTGGTTAGTGTTGGGGGCCAGTAGCTGTGGACTGAGCAAGTCATGCTTGGCCACAATCACATGGGGCGCTGTCATTCAACAGTCTAGCTACGGTCTGATGGCAATACACTGTACAGTAGTTTGGTCTGCCCAAATCGCACCATTGGTTTCTACATAAATGCAAAAACCAGACACACATAGTACAAGGATACGTGTTCGTGTTAATTTTTCGACCTAAACATTTGTAAATTTAATCTGAAAATAATTACATAGTGTCACAGCTACCTTCAACCCAGTAGAGCCATTTTGATCAGGATACAGTGGTACAGCCACAAGCCTGTTTTGATCAGGACAACACAGCCCCTTTAAGTTCATTGTGCACAAGCCTGTCTTGATCAGGACAACACAGCCCCTTTAAGTTCATTGTGCAGTGGTACAGCCACAAGCCTGTCTTGATCAGGACAACACAGCCCCTTTAAGTTCATTGTACAGCGGTACAGACACAAGCCTGTTTTGATCAAGACAACACAGCCCCTTTAAGTTCATTGTGCAGTGGTACAGCCACAAGCCTGTCTTGATCAGGACAACACAGTCCCTTTAGGTTCATTATACAATACAAATATGTACAGCAACAACAAGCCTGTTTTGATCAGGACAATACAGCCCCTTTAAGTTCATTGTACAGTGGTACATCAATAAGCCTGTCTTGATCAGGACAACACAGCCCCTTTAAGTTCATTGTACAGTGGTACAGCCACAAGCCTGTTTTGTTCAGGACAACACAGCCCCTTTAAGTTCATTGTACAGTGGTACAGCCACAAGCCTGTTTTGTTCAGGACAACACAGCACCTTTAAGTTCATTGTACAGTGGTACATCCACAAGCCTGTCTTGATCAGGACAATACAGCCCCTTTAAGGTCATTGTGCAGTGGTACATCCACAAGCCTGCTTTGATCAGGACAACACAGCCCCTTTAAGTTCATTGTACAGCGGTAACTGTTTGAACTTGCCAATTAAAAAACACAGAAGGGTAAAACAAATTTAACTGAATAAAGAGTACAATCCTTACATTTTGTTAGGGTACAAATTTAAACACTCCATTGTACCTGTAACTATTTTTCATTAAAAAAATATATTGTTTTTCTTTTACGCGCTGTAATATTTTTATCATGCACTGAACAATTGCCAATGTGTACATGTATTATGTACATGTACACACAATACTGTGCTTGTAGAGCTACAATGTACTGCAGTTCAGAAAAAAATGGGTTATTGATTTAGCCTTGAAACACTGTAGCATACTTGACAAAATTCTAACCACAATTTTTCACACTTGGTGATGTTTTAAGGGTCAGCGGAGTCTGATATTTCAACACTAATGCACTGCAATATGAAGGCCCTAAATGTGTACTGAACAGTGTGTATGGACGAACTCATGTAAATGTACGTGTAGGCCTATTAAATCAAATGTCATTAATTTCTATCAGATGTTACCCCAGGTCCCCATTGGATGTCTGTATCTTTTAAGGAAGGGGAATTGTCAAAGATCCTGTATCCACATAAAATAACATGCCTGTGAAAATTTGATCTCAAATTGGTCATCGAAGTTGAGAGAAAACAATGAAAGAAAAACACCCTTGTTGCATAGAATTGTTGCATAGAATTGTGTGCTTTCAGTTGCTTGAGACGGAAGCCTTTCTCAGATTCAAATTTTGGGGTGAAAATTTACCTCTTTCTCTAAAACGGCATTCAGTGGGGGTCGTTACAAACAATGTTCTACAATATCAACAGTAAGCTCTTTTCAACAGCTCTTCAGTGCTCTTTGCAAAAGTAAGTTTTCATGGTGATTCATTTTTATATTAATTACCAAAGGTGTGTATACATACGCAATCCACTCTGATTACTAGGGCCACTGATTTTCCGCGATCGCGGAAAACGGACGGAATTCGCGGAATCTGCCCTTTGAAACGGAAAACGGGATTTCAGAAAATTTGATTTTTTTTT
This sequence comes from Asterias rubens, assembly GCF_902459465.1. Classification (NCBI taxonomy): domain Eukaryota; kingdom Metazoa; phylum Echinodermata; class Asteroidea; order Forcipulatida; family Asteriidae; genus Asterias; species Asterias rubens. Next base: position 15,595,023 of record NC_047066.1, on the reverse strand, counting down.
TTTTTTCTTGACGCCAAAACTATTGAAATTGCATTCTTTATTAAGATTCTTTTTGTTAAACTAAAAAGGCATCAGAAATCAGACCATTAAAAAGTACGAGATCGTAACCGTGGATCATTCTGTTCTACTTCACACCATCCTCAATGTTTACACACATGGTGTACACACGTTGTTAACATGGTTAAGCGAAGGGCATTATTCGCGGCACGTTTTAAACATTTTTTGTTCACCCAAATTGCATTTTCTCCCTCTCTTTTACCAACAATAATACACAAACTAGCTTACCTATGATCTATAAGAACACATACAATGTTTTTTCATCTCGGAAAGGTCTAAAATAAAACCGTAAACTGTCAACATTCTGTCGCCAAAGCGAAAACAAAATGGCTGACATTTTGTTTGTGGATGGAGAATGGTCACGTCCATAGACTTGTTCCCAAGTCTTTGATCATGCTGAAACAGCGCCCTCTTGTGGATACACTCCTGTCATTAGCCTACAATGTGGCTGATGCAGAGAATCAACTGCAGTTTTAGACTTGGAATCAAGTCTATCACATCATGTGCATTGATACTGCAGTCACAGTGCAACCTTTTTAGAACAGCAGTATACAAAATAATCCACAATTATAAAAAAAAGTATTTTTTTGAAATTTGTCAGTTCAAATGAACATTTTACGAAGTCAACAGTGCAACTTATCTCAAATTGATTTTATAAGTGTGTCCCTGGGTATTAAACAACCTTTTATCTAATTAAAAAAACATGAAACGGAATTTTTTGTGCCTGAAACGGAATTCATGTTTTTGCCAAACGGAATTTGCACTTTTCTGAAACGGAAAATCAGTGGCCCTAGATTACCCTTGCCATATTCTTCCTGTGTGGACTAAACCACTCAAGAATTTTGGCCTCAAAGTTGCTACCGCATTTTGAAATGAAATTTTCACATGTTACAGTAGTTTTATTAATATTGTATGTAATAATGCTCTACATTTATATCAAGATTAAAACAATTGAATGAGCGCTCCCAAAACAAAAAAATTCCCAACAAAAAAAACACCCTGGGATCAGTCGCTGTATTCTCTTCAAATATCTGAGCTATCAAAATGTTGAACTATGAAGAGAACCCACACACGTTTCTCAGACAAGAACCTAACCTCATCATCTTGCAGTCAGACTGATAAATTATAGCAGTACCAGTAAATGGTCTGGGATCAGATGGTTATATAGCATAAATAGCATTGCTGAGATTCCAGCCAGCCACACTTGCCATGCCTCTTTGATGCACGGCCAAATTCTTGACTGGATTTCCCACGCTTTTCCATCGACGACCTCTGCTCTAACTAATTATGTTAAATATAAACACTAGCGCCTCTTTGTTTCAATAGTTATTTTTGTGAAATTTTTCTGTCGGTATGCAAATTTAATAATGTAATGGTTTACAAGGGAATGACAAGAAACAATTTCTTCCAAAGACATTCACATGTTCTTAAGTACACAAAATGGTATTTAAAACACATCTTATTCAAAATTTGTGCTTTAAAAATGTAGAAACAAATTTGTTAACTGATTTGGCAAGATGTTTATAATGGCAACATTTTAATATATGCTTTAGAAAACTGTATTAATAAATGAGCATGCATTTAAGAGATTTCCCTGTACCTCCACTTCAATTGAAAAAACTATTCAGCATGCTTTGGCCAAACTTCAAAATTTAGGGTTCGGAATGCCCCATACTTTTGAAAAATTCTGGGTAGAACTATAGAACAAGACATGGGTACATACAATGTTTACATGCATGTGCACTGATTAATGAACGTGTGCGAACCAAAGTCAAAAGACACCATCAGTCATTGTTCTATCCTCAAATATGTCAAATTTATGTATCAGCACTCCATCTGACCCTGTGGTGAAAAAGCCACAAGATAGAATGTTTTCTTTGTTTATTATGAGAGGAATTTACAATAATATAGAACCCACTGCACACTGGTGTAAACCTGGGTTCCCTGCCTGCAATGGCAATCATGACTGCAGTTTCTCGTAACACGAACTTGGGGCCCTTTCAGCCTTGGTTTGGCTCCATTAACATTAAAATGGAAAAAGCAAAGATGGCTACCAAGTGGCTACAACGTGACAAAATGGGAATGTACAATATAATGGTAGGATTTGAACCCAAAACCTTGTGATTGCAAGTCCTGCAGTCTTCAACAAGTTTTAAGGCATCTAAATTTGAATTTTAATGTACAATGCCAATGGACATAATTTGCCCTGCACTTTCAGTATGTGTACTTGTACACATGATTACACATGAGTACCTTGTCTGACAAAAAATATGCACAATACAATGAACACTTTACATGTTTTGTAGATCACACTGTAAAGCAATTAGGAACGGGTCATATTAGGTCTTTTGGCCTACAATACAATAAGCATTATTGTTTGAAGAGCATGTGCAGTCATACAATGAATAGCAGGAATTGTGTTACGTGTCTAAAAGAATAAATTAACTTGCCCCACATTTTCATATTCCCATATGGAAAATATTTGAGCCAATTATTTGGACAATGGATTAGTCATGGTGTCTGGTCTAGCACTACGAATTGAACACATGATACATGTACAATGTCTTTGTCTAAATGAACAGTGACAGAGGTAACCCAATAGCCAGTCAAACCAGGTATTGTTGGTCATTCACTGCTGAGAATTTGATGATAATAAGCAAATACACACACACAAAAAGATTATTAAAAAAAATCAGTTTTTGAGACTTTGACATTGTTTGTTAACTTTTGTGAATCTCATCTTTTTAAAACGGTTGATTTGTATAAATTTTGTCTGGTCCAGACTTTTATTGTTGTTCTTTTCCAGCGCCTTGAGGCGGACTCTTTCTGCTAGTGCTTTTGCGCTGCCAACAAAATGAATAACGCACACAGTACTTGGTGCTTCACTAAACATTCATCATTCACCACTTCATGTCAGTATTCCAAAAACTTGCCGGTATTATTTTTTGAACATTTTGGAGTAATAACTTTTCTTTGAAAATATTGTTGACACAATGAAACCCTGACTCGACTAAGGAAATACAACAAACATTCTCATAACGAGCACAGGGATATAGTGAAAAAATATGAGTAGTCAGTCACCCTGGTTCACAGAACCTCGGCTGTAAGCCACAACCGATAATCTGCCAAGGTATGCTAAAAACGCAGAACGCTGGGACTTGCCTCCCATTGAGCAAAATACAAAGATAAACAATGGTGGCAGCTTGTCCATTCTTGTACGACACATTTGTACATTATCAGGAAAATGGTCTGTAACCAAAAGATAGAGGGCGGTTTCAAAGTTCTTGTAGGCCAGTAGTCCAGACAAATTTTGTGAACTGAATACAAAAATAATGTCATGCAAGATAAAGTGGTTCCTAAAACAATGAGTGTTTTCATTGAACTAACGCTTTTTTTATTAGACAGTAAAGTAATTTATTTTTAATAAAAAAACACTTTTTGCACTCCTGGTCACTGTGGTCCTTGCAGGACTTGCAATCAGAAGGTTGTTGGTTCGAATCCTACCAAGCTAACCACTGGTTAAGAATTGAAGTCTAGTACTGAAGCACAATTTCTTGGTTTAAAAGTGCAATTCGTAATCATTAGATTATTAGATTAGATTAGAATTATTTATTCAGCCAACATTAAAAAGTTCAAAACCAAAAACATTGGAAATTGTAGTGCACCTTGAGCTCTCTAGGTTTTACAATCATAAAATTACATGAAGAAGATAAAAATATTATATATAAATAGATGTTAGATATTAAAGGTTGGCTGTTGCCTGTTGCCAGTTTTGTGTTTATATCCCTATATGGGAGTTTGCCGAGTTCCCTTGGCAGGAAGATCAGCTAAACAAACAAACAAACAAACTCCTCAGAACCCAACTTCTTACGTTAGTTTAAAAAGTGAAAATAAAATAGTAGGTTTTATAATCCGACTGCTCTTGATGTTGAATTTGAAAATATGCTTTCATGGGTGTGTTCCATCTTGCTAAATGAATACATTTTCTTTTGCAGTGGGTGAGTGAGAGTCACTGCTATAAAAAGGTCTGAAAAACAAACTCTGGTGTTTCTGATCAGCACTGAGTGTGGGTTCGAATCCCCAGCCGTGACACTTGTGTCCTTAAGCAAGAGACTTACATGTAACCATTGCTTCGTCCTTCAAAAAGGGGGTAAAGCCAATGGTCCGATGTGTTGTGTTACGCATGTAAAAGAACCCAGAGCACTTTCCAAAAAGAGAAGGGGTTCGCCCTGATGTGTTCCTGGCTGTGGCTGCTGTATGCGCCGTAGCACCTTGTAAACCCTTATAAGGTGCTAAATAATTGGGTCTGAAAGTTTGTATACACTCAGCGCCTTGAGTACCTTGTTTGGTACGTGCGTTATATAAGACTTTGATATTATATTTAGAAAGTATGATGAAGGGATGACATTGCCACATTTTGTTGACCCCTGCAGGTATAGATTTCAAGGAGCTTTTTGGAACAGTATCCTCAGGACTAGAGAAGTTGTTCACCAATGAGCATATTTTGTTATCTGAAGAAAATGAATAACAGAGCTACCTTTTTTCATCAAAATGTCTGAATTTATAAAAAGGTCTGATATTTCTCAACCCCCTGTTTTGACCCAAAAATTTCAATAAATTGTACCACAATAAGATCATGTTTTTGGTTAAATAATAGAATCTACTTCATAAGTTCAAAGCATGCCTGTCTTTCTCCAACACTTTTTCTAATATTGACGGATTCAAAGGGGGGAGTCAGAACTCCATTGCATTTTATCATAATTCTGTTACATGCAAAGTTTCCATGTAAGGTATCACAGCATGCAATAACCAACGGAACATCACACCTCCAACCTGATCAAACAGGCGCTCGCAAGGATGCCTTCTTTCTACGTGTAAATTTTATACACCAATACTTAGTGGCTGTCAGATATAAGACAGCTTTTCAACTTCTTAAGTGAAGGTAATTATTGAAGTTTATATCACTTTGTCGGTTTATTCTGATTCTAATTTACAGACAACAATAAAAATCTGTAACATTTCAATCATTCAATTAAATAAATAAAAAACAATAACAAACAAGAAACATGATCCGGATCGAGACTGTCTGAATTAAAATTAAATAAATTATCACAAACAAAATTCAATCACAAATGTTAACAACAAATCACTTAACAAAGCATACCCAATTAGAAAACCAATTTGTTGTAATCGATATTAATTCGCACACGAGATAATTTTGGGAGTAGACCCCTAAATCTGGCATCGTTAATTACAATCCAGTAGTACCCACCACACACACAATACACTTACAGTATGCATTGCAAATGGAAGCACGATGTACCGTACAACGATGTACCGTACACATAACACAGCGTAAAAACGCATACACAGCCGTGTGTATAGTAGTTCCAATGCAATGGAAATGAACAGTCGGCCATTTACGGAAGTGCCAAACAAACGTGACAAAATCATGAAAATATACCTTTAAGTAGCCTCTAACTTAAACGTATACTTACACAGATGATTGAGAAATGTACTGGCGTCCTTCGTAAATATCCTGCTTGAATACAAGTCATAAATTCCTCGGGTTTTGAACTCCATAAACTCCTCCCTGGTTCGTTCACAAAATGGCGGACGAAAGCGCATGCGCATAATTGGCCTGTGCGCGCTGCCACCGGGATTTTTGTCACAAAAGGTCCATTTGACAGAGGGCGCTAGATAGTCACTATCGAACCCAAACTGTTGCTCCTGGGGGGCGGGGCAGGTTTTTTTTTTAGTTTTAAGGGTTGGTGGGATCAACGCACTTTCATAATCCCTTTTACCAAGAAACGTATTTGATGCTGATAGCTAGCTCTACACATACGCGTGTATGTTTGTAAAAAAAGCCATGCAACAAAATTAATGGGAAAAAATCTGTTATAATTCTTGCCCATGTCTTTATTTGCCATGTCTTGCCATCTGTTCCTTGCTCTATGGTCTTTCATAGCACTTTTGGTAACGAGTGAAGGAAATAAACCACTCGATCATAACACATTAAAGACCCAGTCTCATAAATAATCTTGACCCTAGTTAATGTATGTGCCCCCCGCCCCCCCCCCCTATTTTGAAATCCATCCTTTTAAATGATTACAAGTGTAAAATGTGGCATAAGGAGAGCTGAAAGGGGCTTAGAGAAACGCAAATGTCATCTACAGTTATTCTTGGCCAGAGCCTTCCGCCCTGAAAAAAAAATGGTGCACCCCCTTGTGTCCCCCTTAAATTTTACTCTATTCGGCAATAGAAAGACCCTCAACCTACCATAAACTCAAAGGGATCATTAGTAGAAGGGCCAGGGAAAAAACACAAGGTCACATAAACTCAGTATGTAAAACAATAATAATTTTTAATCAATCATCCTTCTTTCAACAAATTCGTACAAGTTTAAACTTGATCATAAGGAAGTTACAGATGGCCACATTAGGTTCATTGGGGAAGCAGATAAGCTTGTTTATATTCTCATAGAGGTTAAAATGATGAGAAGATTGTTTTAACTTGTTTTTCCTTTCCAACCTGGTTTCATACACATAATAACATTATAGCTTCGAAACCATTTTGTAGAAAACAACTAAATTTGTTATGTTGTTTTTCCCCAAAAGAAAGGACTCAGAGTTTGAATCAAACAATATAGTGAGATTAGACTGGTGCCTTTCATAATTGGTGTTCTGTCATGATGATAATAGTCAGGCAGTCTGGCACTCAGGACAACCCAAAGACAGTCCAGATACAATCTACAGTAAGACGAAACTCAGAGACAAGCAGAGTATACTGTTCGAAACATCGAGACCAAACCGGCACTTTTCAAAGCCAACACTCACTCATAAGATATTTACACATGGTTGTACTCGCAAGTTTACTATTTATTTAAAGTTTCTTCTTATTTCTCTACACCATGCAAAGCTTCAAACAATACTTCCATGCACAGTGTTCCAAAGCAGCTTCAGCATTGGCCAAGTTCGCGCGTGGACTATTGTTGACCATAGTTTGTTAAAAGTTTGCTTGAACTCTGTCAAGTTAACGATAGATGGTCTACACAAGTCGACTATTTGGAACTAACCCACCGGGCATGGTCGCATTGCTGGTTACCAATAGCCAGTTCCATAGCACATAGCTGAGTGGACCAGTTACAACAAAATGATAACATGCATTAAGTTGCCGGTCGACCTGAGATGACTCGACAATAGTAGTTCGCACTTCAACCTCTGTGCGCATGCTCACGTCTCTAAACAACCACTCATTCGCCATTTATCCTTGCGCGAACTTGACCATGTTATGGTTTCCTTTCCAACAATCCGTTACATGTCACCTCTCACCATCCGTCTTGGCACCATACTGAAACAACAAAGGAAAGAAACCTAATTTATATAGGTTGAAAACCGCTAGTTGAGTTGCAAGTATAATTGTTTTTAGTTAACCAGTTTGAGGGAAAATGGCCTCCCCAGGGTAAACAGGGATCAAGTTGGCTCAATGATTTCCCACGCTGACTTTCGCCTCTGTTAACCCTGGTTCAAACCCAACCTCAGACCAGAGTCTTGCATGTGGATTGGGTTTTCAGTCCCTACCTGATTGTGTAAGTTTTCCCCGTAAAGGTTTTCCTCCAATATCTAAATCTTAAATACAGTGGACACTATTGGTAATTGTCAAAGACCAGTCTTCTCACTTGGTGTATCTCATTATATACATAAAATAACAAACCTGTGAAAATTTGAGAGATAATAATGAAAGAAAAAACACCCTTGTCACCCATAGTTGCGTGCTTTCAGATGCTTGATTTTGAGACCTCAAGTTCTAAATCTGAGGTCTCGAAATCAAATTCGTGGAAAATTACTTCTTTCTCGAAAACTACTCCACTTCAGAGGGAGTCGTTTCTCACAATGTTTTATACTACCAACCTCTCCCCATTACTCGTTACCAAGAAAGGTTTCACGCTAATAATTATTTTTGAGTAATTACCAATAGTGTCCACTGACTTTAATGTTTCTCAATCATTCCTTGTACGTAGTGTTACAAGCACTAAACACTTATTGTGCTGTTGGATATTTGAAGGCAGTGGACACTATTGGTAATTACCAAAAATATATGTTGACATAACAACTTAGTTGGTAACAAGCAATGGAGAGCTGTTGACAGTAAAAAACATTGTGAGAAACGGCTCCCTCTGAAGTAACGTAGTTTTCGAGAAAGAAGTTATTTTCCACGAATTTGATTTCGAGACCTCAGAATTATACTTTGAGGTCCCGAAATCAAGCATCCGAAAGCACGCAACTATGGGTGACAAGGGTGTTTTTTTCTTTCATTATTATCTCGCAACTGCGACAACCAATTGAGTTCAAGTTTTCACAGGTTTGTTATTTTGTGCATTTGTTGAGATACACCAAGTGAGAAGCCTTGTTACCAAAAGGTGTCCAGAGTCTTTAATAATGAATTCAAATAACAGAAAATAAACTGTAGAGGGCGCACTATATTATTTGCCCATTTGTCACTTCTCTATTGAATTGATAAGTTTCTGAGAAAATAGAATAAGCTGTTGCAATCAACTTACCAACCAAAAGGACCTCAGGCAAAAATTCAAAAAAGATAGTTTTAAAGACACTGGACCCTATTGGTAATTGTCAAAGACTAGTCTTCTCACTTGGTGTATCTCAACATATTCATAGAATAATAAACCTGTGAAAATTTGAGCTCAATCGGTCGTCGAAGCTGCGAGATAATAATGAAAGAAAAAACACCCTTGTCACACACGATGTTGTGTGCTTTCAGAAGCTTGATTTCAAGACCTCAAAATTCTAAATCTGAGGTCTCGAAATCAAATTTGTGAAAAATTACTTCTTTCTCGAAAACTACATTACTTCAGAGGGAGCCGTATCTCACAATGTTTTATAATATCAACCTCTCCCAATTACTCGTAATCAAGTATGGTTTTATGATAATAATTATTTCGAGTAATTACCAATAGTGTCCACTGCCTTTAATGGCCTGCCATTTCGACCCTAGCAGAGTCTTTCTCAAAGTTTAAATAAGTTTTTAACAGGTTTAATTTCTGGTGGATAATGGGATACCTTATTAAGTATCCAATCAGCATCTAGTATTGCTTTGCGTATAATCTCCTGCACTCTCATTGGATCAGACTCATCGGCATGACTGTGGAAGCTCTGCAAGTTTAAACAAGAGATAAAATGCAAAAAAGAGCATTTTTAAGTTTTAAATGTTTTAAATGTGAGATGTGAAGCTTTGTGTGGTGTAGGGGTAAGAAAACATGTCATTTATGGGTAAAATGAGTGAACAGGGGGCATTGTAAACGGACAGCGACATGTACTGCCGCACTGCCTTGTAACACCCCTTTAACAGAATGGTTTAGTCCAACTCGGCCGTGGTTCAACAGTTTGTCAATCCAATAGGCTGGTCCTGCGGTTCAGCGCTTGGTGACCAAAACATAAAGCGTTGAACATATCGGGAAGTCAAAACACGTGCGATGCAACGCAGGTCCAAATTTTCTGTTTCGCTCAATTGTGTTTTTGAGTGTTATTCATTAATGACATTGTCATTATTGAAGATTAAGAACTTCATCCTAGAATTTGTGTCAAATCTGTTGACTAGACCATTTCGCCCTTTGCATTCAAATTTGGCTCGTAACCCTACGACTCCGCCGTCGGGGTTGTTCTAAAACCCCCTCGACCCCCACGACCCACGACTTTTGTGCGATCTTTTTTTCTGTACACCGAAATTGCCACAGTTCACAACCTCAGCCAATCACACACACAATTTTGTATGCTGACATCGACTACCATGCCTCGCACATCACAACAACACAGCGTACGAGACATACCATACACACGTAGTATGCACGAAACAAACTTCGCGTGATTGGCTGCTGAGATCGGGCCTGTGGCAATTGTTATGTACAAATAAAAAAACGCGGTATTTACACGCGTATCTCTTGGCCGATCCGAGATTATTATCCAAACTGAAAACCTGCGTGTACCGCCCGAATACGATTACGGCCAACTCATTACGTGATGATCAGGCAGACCCATTTCCGGCCGATCGCTCCCGTCCTGTGTACTATTCCTCCATGGTACTACTAGTTGCTCTAAGCGGAGCTCAAGGTTGTAGACCAGACCGACCAAATGGCCACACGGACGTGTTTGGGGTCCCCAATTGGTGTGCACGTGACGTGCGGAAGCGGAGAGTAAATACTCCCAATTCTGTGTGGCTGATGCAGATAAATATAACCGCAGTCTCAGACTTGAAATCAAGTCTAGTCGTGGAAGGAAGTTTGGTCGCGGATCACACACTGTGAATTCTAAATCGGGGACTTAATGCTTACTCGGCCGTAAAGCGACATTTTATGAATTCGGAATTGGGACATTCTTCGAACACGGGGCGGACGTCGAGGGGTCGTGGGTCGTGGGGGTCGAGGGGGTCGAGGGGGTTTTAGAACAACCCCCGCCGTCGGGAGGAGGGTTACGTTTAAATGTTATATACGTTATCGCAACTGAACTAGTTTAATTCATTAATAACGGGGCGACTTCGCTGGGGGCAAGCATGGAGGAAAAGGAGATCACTTACAAACCCATCACTAGCTATCAATATCATCAGTTTCATCATAAAGTGGTATCACTTTCAGCTGTCACTGCCTGTCAGTCAGCAATCAGTTTTTACTTTTACAGTGTTTTGTAATTGTATATGGCATGCCGCCAGCGCACAGCCGGCGATAGCCCAGTTTTACTCGATTTACTTCGTGATAATTCCAACATCTCACAATGATCTTACCTGTCTTACGTGGTGTTTGTAGTGACCTTGTGACTCTTCTGGCAGTTTCTTGCAAGCTCTTAACAGGTATTTATACAACTGCTTTGAGTTCTGTACGCCTTGTTTCGCCATTTTAGATATTTGTTTATGTCGAAATAAGGACAGTCAGCGGTGCATTCTTTGCATGTGGTGAAAAGACCAGGCTGAACTCAGCACTAAATTTAGTGCTAGCACCAAATTTGGTGCTGGCGAGAAATTTGGTGCTGGCACAAAATTTCAAAACAACCTGTCAACACACCGTCATGACGAAGCAACGGCGGCGCGATAACAACCGTTACAGGCAGTAAGAGGTACTACGGTATGTTAAATGTTTTCAAAGTAAGATCAATAAATCTTAAGATTTTTCTTTACAGATATCTTCCTTAGATCCCAAACCATCATACCTAGGCGCCCCTAATGAATACTTTGGCTAATTAGCTCAGCCCAACTAATTAAACATTTGCATAATATAGCCCGTATACGCATTTTGTAAAATACGAAAAAAACGCAAGTATCGAATAGTACCAATTTTAATTTCAAATGTTTTCAAAGTAAAATCAATAAATCTTCAGATTTTTCTTCACAGATATCTTCCTTAGATCCCAAACCATCATACCTAGGCGCCCCTAATAAATAAATTGGCTAATTAGCTCAGCCCAACTAATTAAACATTTGCATAATATAGCCCGTATAACGCACATTCTATATACGAAAAAGCGCGCAAGTATCGAAGAGTACAAATTTTAATTTGAAATGTTTTCAAAGGAAAATCGATAAATCGTCAGATTTTTCTTCACAGATATCTTTCTTAGATCCCAAACCATCATACCTAGGCGCCCCTAATGAATACTTTGGCTAATTAGCTCAGCCCAACTAATTAAACATTTGCATAATATAGCCCGCATAACGCACATTCTATATACGAAAAAGCGCGCAAGTATCGAAGAGTACAAATTTTAATTTGAAATGTTTTCAAAGGAAAATCGATAAATCGTCAGATTTTTCTTCACAGATATCTTTCTTAGATCCCAAACCATCATACCTAGGCGCCCCTAATGAATACTTTGGCTAATTAGCTCAGCCCAACTAATTAAACATTTGCATAATATAGCCCGTCTAACGCACATTCTACATACGAAAAAGCGCGCAAGTATCGAATAGTACCAATTTTAATTTCAAATGTTTTCAAAGTAAAATCAATAAATCTTAAGATTTTTCTTCACAGATATCTTTCTTAGATCCCAAACCATCATACCTAGGCGCCCCTAATGAATACTTTGGCTAATTAGCTCAGCCCAACTAATTAAACATTTGCATAATATAGCCCGTCTAACGCACATTCTACATACGAAAAAGCGCGCAAGTATCGAATAGTACCAATTTTAATTTCAAATGTTTTCAAAGTAAAATCAATAAATCTTAAGATTTTTCTTCACAGATATCTTACTTAGATCCCAAACCATCATACCTAGGCGCCCCTAATGAATACTTTGCCTAATTAGCTCAGCCCAACTAATTAAACATTTGCATAAAATAGCCCGTCTAACGCACATTCTACATACGAAAAAGCGCGCAAGTATCGAATAGTACCAATTTTAATTTGAAATGTTTTCAAAGTAAAATCGATAAATCTTAGGATTTTTTTCGCAGATGTCTTCCCTAGATCCCAAACCATCATACCTAGGCGCCCCTAATGAATAGATTGGCTAATTAGCTCAGCCCAACTAATTAAACATTTGCATAATATAGCCCGTATAACGCACATTCTATATAGTACCAATTTTAATTTAAAATGTTTTCAAAGTAAAATCAATAAATCTTAAGATTTTTTTCGAAAATATCTTCCTTAGAACCCAAACCATTATACCTGGGCGCCACTAAGATATTAATTTGCTAATTAACTTAGCCCAATCTTACTATATCTTGATGCTACAGGTTCTATATTAAAAAATAACAAATGCTTTGGTAGCTCAAAAAAATACTTACTATACGATCTTGTAATCAGACATCCGATACTTGGAAATCCACCTTTGGTTATTGCCTCACTAGTTACAACGGACCAAAGTACAGTCTCGGTCTCATTTTTTTTACATTCATTTTTGCATGATGAACAACGCATTTACGGACACAATGGAGTCAAAAATCCTCTATTAATTATGATAGATGGAAGTGCCATGCTACTTTTAGCAGTTCTCTTTTGTTTCACTGGCGAGTTCGTTGAAAATTATTTCATGCGTTGTTACAGAGTAGTTACTGGAGGCGCACAGGCTAAAGATTTAAACAAACTATTTGTACATCAGTGTGCAAGCCACTTCATCAAAAACGCGTCAAGAAAGTGTAGGAAGCTCTATCGTGCTAACTTTCATGAGGGCATGTATTGGATTGGGATTCTGTTAAAGTCTACTAATATTGAAGAGATCGACAGCATAATATACCTATTGGCAATTTTACTGCTCTCTGAAAAAAGTAACGACGACGTTTTTGACAGTTACCAGAAAATGCAGGAAAAGATCGGTATGAAGGAAACATATCTAAATTTAATTACCCATGATGACCAGGACCCAGAAGATAATGAACTTGATAATGAAAATGACACAGACATGAGCCAAGCAGTGTTCATTGAAAAATTAGAAAATTCTCCATTCAAAAACCGCTTTCAAAAAATTGTCAATAAAGCAGTTGAACACATAAGAAAATCAAAATCTTCTGAACAAGAAGAAAACCTTCTTCCAAATGCCTACCGGAGTACAGCTTTCATGGAATATCTTTTCAATTACGCATTTCCATCAATCGCAAATTGGTCAGGGCTCCTACTTGGTGATCTAGGCCGCCATGGTACTGGAGAACCATATACACAATACACAGACATGTTCAAATCATTGAAAAAATCTAAACATCAAAATATTTCATCAAACAATAGAACGCAAGGAATAATTGAAAAAAGCATGGGTGAGGTCAAACGGAATAAACTGCAGTATGAGAGATGTAGTAAACTACATGTTCTTGTTTCAATTTTCCAGAATGATTTGTTACCACTACATCGAGAATTCGCAGAAAGCTTTTGCAAGGCTCGTAACAAGAAATCAAAGTCTCAAAAATTAGCTTCCGAAAAATGGCTCAAGAGGGTTCGCCGACCAGGAAAAGAAGGAAAATACCTGACACCCCCAACCAAAAAAATGAAATTTAAAGAAGGATCATGTGAACAAAAGAAACAGGTTTCAACACAACAATTTCCACAAACAAGCACACCAATCTTAAGAAAGGACAATAACAAACAGCGAAACAAAATTACCACAACAAAAAATAAGTCTGATTATCGGCCACTTTTTCCACTTGGGAGAGGAATATCAAATAATTCATATTCTTGTTGGTGGATTGCATCTATTCAAGCGCTCTTACCTCTGTACCTACAACTTCGTGGAACTGCTAGTCAGATACCTAACTTGAATGAGTTCAAAAGAAGTCTCATGTTCATATTTGATCAACTGAAAGATGAAATAGGGCATTCAGTTCCCTTTCATTCGGTTAAAAAAAGTATCGGTCTATGTGCCTCGTTCCTTTCTGTTAGTGTCCAACGACAGCAAGACGCAGCTGAATTTCTAACTTGTGACGAGGTATGCACTTTTTTTCACGATGCAGGATTATCGCCACGTTTTGTATTACAGAAGACATCACGATGTGCGTTGTGTGACAGAGCCTCAACGGTAGACACAACTAAATCAACTGTCTTGACCATTCCTGCAACAAATTCACGTTTAGATAATAACATCAACAGTTTTTTCAGATGCGTGCGTCTGCCCGACGAGTTGTGTACGCATTGTGTAAATATTGGAGTGAAAACGGTAACTACCAAAATATTACACGCACCTTCAGTGTTACTCATTCAACTAATGCGTTTTCGTTGGAGAGATTCAAGAGCCGAAAAAGTTACGACCACAATCCAGGTTCCCGATACTGTGGACCTCACACAAATGTGCATGACTAAAAACGAACCAACTAAATATCGCCTTATCTCAGTAGTTGTACATGTTGGGGGAACTGTTGAAGGTGGCCACTACGTGACATATGTGAATGACAGAAGCTACAAAAGAAAGCTGTTGTTCGATGATCACATAGTTCGTCAAGTAACTGACGAAGATCATAGCAAAGCTGTCGATGAGGGAGCATACATACTGATATACCAAAAGCACAACAATTCATCAGAGGGGCACACAAAAACACAATACAGATTGTCTCCAATAACAGCAGAGAGCTCTGACTTGAGAGGAGATCCCAATTTCTTCTACAATTTTGATGATAGTTACATTTCCACAAACGAAGAGGACCCTTTCGATCAAAGTAATACTTTCACAGTAAACAAAAATGAGAAGATCTTCGTAGAAAATGTTTGGGGTTACATAGATGAGAGCCTAATAAACAAACAGGCAGTAAAGTTGAAGTCTTCGAACGAAATTTTGACATTCGCCCATATTGCCATGCTAAATGTACACATACCGGCCGCTGTGTATCAATCCTTCATAAAACTGTCACCAAACTTCAACCGGGGATGGATTAGTGATTTCTTTGTAGATTTCTACACGCAACAATTGGCTGAAAGTGAGGAAGTAAGTCAAACATGTGCTGCACTATTGTGCTGTGAAACAAGTGCAATTCTCACGGGAGATGTGACAGCCGCGACATACCGTTCGGTGCAGAGAAAATGTTTCGTCAGCGGTCATTGGTGCGACATCATATTATGCCCTTTTCTTAGAAACTCACATTTCAGGCTTCTTGTCATCGATAAGATTAAACGATCTGTATGTTGTTACGATTCAATGTCGCCCTTCTCAGAACCACTATTGCGTCAAATCGCTAAATGTTTTGGGTTTTTTTTTCATTATGGGAAAATATCAAAATACTGGGGAGTTTTGCCAACATTCATACGCAGCAGCAATGAGGTGGATCGTATCTTCGTCAGCGATAAATCATTAAATTATTACCCAAGATGACTCTGACTCATGTGGGCTGTATTGCTGTGCTGTTGCTGAACAAGTTTCCCTTACAAAAAGAAAGGTTACACAACACGATCGAAATGAAACGCTTCGAATGTATCTTACACTCTCTGTCATTCGAAGAAGTCACATAATAGACATCGGGTTACGTCAACTTTTTGAACAGAGTAATGTGTAAACAAACACACAAAAAAACGATACAGTAGCAGTTTTGCTATACAACGCATGATTTAAAAAAGATTTAACATATTATTTAACACGAACTAAATCAAAATTATTTGTTTTTCAAAAGCTTTAATACATTGCAAATTATTATACAATTACATTTTGTTTTGACTTTATATTGAAGCATTATGAGTGACCAAACTGTTACACACTATACATAAATTAGTAGAAAACAAGTAAGGTCTACACCGTGTGTGCGTTAAAACATCTTTCCTCATAGAGAGGCTGACCATTTTTTGTATAGAAAATGATCTTGATAAAACAAAATTACGACTCTTTGGCCAGTTTCAGCGTGCTTTGTTGAAAACTATTTTGTGATAATAACGCTCTTTGTTTTATTTCTTTTTATTTGAGCGACTTTACACCACAGACCCGTGGTGTGTGACATGGACTCATTCGTATCGTATTCTTGCTGTCACGAACGGCGGCGACGGGTCTGGTGATTTGTAGTAGACAAAGAGGAGCTTACAGTGCGGTACTATGACAGGAGAGATGTTCGGACTTGCTCCAATGAGAAATGGTTCAGCGAAGCATGTTGCATCCACGTCTAGCCTTACCCCGGTACTTTAAGTATTTACTAAAATATGAAGGATGGACTAAAGGCCCGGTCACACAGGCCCCGACAAAGAGAACGACAACCAGAACGATAAAAATGCATGCGCTCGATTGGTTGAATGGCGTGGGCGTATTCTGCGTGGAGCATTTCAACCAATCGAGTGCGTGTATTTTTGTCGTTCTTGTCGTTCTCGTTATCGGGGCCTGTGGGACCGGGCTTTTAGTTCTTCATAATAGTCTAATAGTCAACACAACATAGTGAGCAGGCACTGGATTAGTAACGTTTATAATGATGTCACCGTGAAATGCTTTTGAATTTCTGATCAGTTTAATATCTATGTAAAAAATCAGTGTTGAACTTTGTTCCAAAGAGAAAGAAATATATTTCAATGTGCCATACAATGTTTTGTTAAGTCCCTTTTCTGTAGAATGTGATGTTAAAACTGTGGTATTGTTTTTCAAGTTCATTATGACTCCTTTGTTCATAAACTGCTTGCATAGTGACTCTAAGTCTCATACTGCCAAGATATAGCTGGCACGGGGATAACATAGAGTGAAGAGACACATGGTTTTGAGTAACTTTGCAATTGGGACAACAGTTAAAGTTATTACAATCTATGTAAAATTACAGAAAAAGTTTAAATAAAAGGCAGTTCATATGCCACCGAGATAAATCGAAGTGTTTATTGTTGTTTCTATAGCGGTTGACGTTTGTTAATCACTCTTATAGTTATGGGTCTTTATTATGTAAAGTTTGATTATTCGGGCCAAGTGGATAATTGTTTGGTCTGGGCACGATGGTTTGTGATATAAGGAAGGCATCTGTGAAGAAAAAAACTTTATTTAATGGTTTCGTACACTTACTTTTTGGACGCAAAATGCGCAAACGGGCTGTATTATGCAAATGTTTAATTAGTTGGGCTGAGCTAATTAGCCAATCTATTCATTAGGGGCGCCTAGGTATGATGGTTTCTGATCTAAGGAAGACATCTGTAAAAATAAATCTTAAGATTTATTGATTTTACTTTGAAAACATTTCAAATTACAATTGGTACTATTCGATACTTGCGCGCTTTTTCGTATGTAGAATGTGCGTTATACGGGCTATATTATGCAAATGTTTAATTAGTTGGGCTGAGCTAATTAGCCAATCTATTCATTAGTGGCGCCTAGGTATGATGGTTTGGGATCTAAGGAAGACATCTGTGAAGAAAAATCTGAAGATTTAATGATTTTACTTTGAAAACATTTCAAATTATAATTGGTACTATTCGCTACTTGCGCGCTTTTTCGTATGTAGAATGTGCGTTATACGGGCTATTTTATGCAAATGTTTAATTAGTTGGGCTGAGCTAATTAGGCAATCTATTCATTAGGGGCGCCTAGGTATGATGGTTTGGGATCTAAGGAAGACATCTGTGAAGAAAAATCTGAAGATTTATTGATTTTACTTTGAAATGTTTAATTAGTACCTCTTACTGCCTGTAACGGTTGTTATCGCGCCGCCGTTGCTTCGTAGGCAAAATGACGAAGGTTGATCACAAGAGGGCGCTATGGTATGCAAATGTTTAATTAGTTGGGCTGAGCTAATTAGGCAAAGTATTCATTAGGGGCGCCTAGGTATGATGGTTTGGGATCTACGGAAGATATCTGTGAAGAAAAATCTTAAGATTTATCGATTTTCCTTTGAAAACATTTCAAATTAAAATTTGTACTATTCGATACTTGCGCGCTTTTTCGTATATAGAATGTGCGTTATACGGGCTATATTATGCAAATGTTTAATTAGTTGGGCTGAGCTAATTAGCCAATCTATTCATTAGTGGCGCCTAGGTATGATGGTTTGGGATCTAAGAAAGACATCTGTGAAGAAAAATCTGAAGATTTAATGATTTTACTTTGAAAACATTTCAAATTATAATTTGTACTATTCGATACTTGCGCGCTTTTTCGTATATAGAATGTGCGTTATACGGGCTATATTATGCAAATGTTTAATTAGTTGGGCTGAGCTAATTAGCCAATCTATTCATTAGTGGCGCCTAGGTATGATGGTTTGGGATCTAAGAAAGACATCTGTGAAGAAAAATCTGAAGATTTAATGCTTTTACTTTGAAAACATTTCAAATTATAATTGGTACTATTCGATACTTGCGCGCTTTTTCGTATGTAGAATGTGCGTTATACGGGCTATACTATGCAAATGTTTAATTAGTTGGGCTGAGCTAATTAGGCAATCTATTCATTAGGGGCGCCTAGGTATGATGGTTTGGGATCTAAGGAAGATATCTGTGAAGAAAAATATGAAGATTTAATGATTTTACTTTGAAAACATTTCAAATTATAATTTGTACTATTCGATACTTGCGCGCTTTTTCGTATGTAGAATGTGCGTTAGACGGGCTATTTTATGCAATTGTTTAATTAGTTGGGCTGAGCTAATTAGCCAAAGTATTCATTAGGGGCGCCTAGGTATGATGGTTTGGGATCTAAGGAAGATATCTGTGAAGAAAAATCTGAAGATTTATTGATTTTACTTTGAAAACATTTAACATACCGTAGTACCTCTTACTGCCTGTAACGGTTGTTATCGCGCCGCCGTTGCTTCGTAGGCAAAATGACGAAGGTTGATCACAAGAGGGCGCTATGGTATGCAAATGTTTAATTAGTTGGGCTGAGCTAATTAGGCAAAGTATTCATTAGGGGCGCCTAGGTATGATGGTTTGGGATCTAAGGAAGATATCTGTGAAGAAAAATCTTAAGATTTATCGATTTTACTTTGAAAACATTTCAAATTAAAATTGGTACTATTCGATACTTGCGCGCTTTTTCGTATATAGAATGTGCGTTATACGGGCTATATTATGCAAATGTTTAATTAGTTGGGCTGAGCTAATTAGCCAATCTATTCATTAGTGGCGCCTAGGTATGATGGTTTCTGATCTAAGGAAGACATCTGTGAAGAAAAATCTGAAGATTTAATGATTTTACTTTGAAAACATTTCAAATTATAATTGGTACTATTCGCTACTTGCGCGCTTTTTCGTATGTAGAATGTGCGTTATACGGGCTATTTTATGCAAATGTTTAATTAGTTGGGCTGAGCTAATTAGGCAAAGTATTCATTAGGGGCGCCTAGGTATGATGGTTTGGGATCTAAGGAAGACATCTGTGAAGAAAAATCTAAAGATTTATCGATTTTACTTTGAAAACATTTCAAATTAAAATTGGTACTATTCGATACTTGCGCTTTTTCGTATATAGTATGTGCGTACAGGCTATATTATGCAAATGTTTAATTAGTTGGGCTGAGCTAATTAGCCAATCTATTCATTAGGGGCGCCTAGGTATGATGGTTTGGGATCTAAGGAAGACCTCTGCGAAGAAAAATCTTAAGATTTATCGATTTTACTTTGAAAACATTTCAAATTAAAATTGGTACTATTCGATACTTGCGCTTTTTTCGTATGTAGAATGTGCATACAGGCTATATTATGCAAATGTTTAATTAGTTGGGCTGAGCTAATTAGCCAATCTATTCATTAGGGGCGCCTAGGTATGATGGTTTGGGATCTAAGGAAGATATCTGTGAAGAAAAATCTTAAGATTTATTGATTTTACTTTGAAAACATTTCAAATTATAATTGGTACTATTCGCTACTTGCGCGCTTTTTCGTATGTAGAATGTGCGTTATACGGGCTATTTTATGCAAATGTTTAATTAGTTGGGCTGAGCTAATTAGGCAAAGTATTCATTAGGGGCGCCTATGTATGATGGTTTGGGATCTAAGGAAGACATCTGTGAAGAAAAATCTGAAGATTTAATGATTTTACTTTGAAAACATTTCAAATTATAATTGGTACTATTCGATACTTGCACGCTTTTTCGTATGTAGAATGTGCGTTATACGGGCTATACTATGCAAATGTTTAATTAGTTGGGCTGAGCTAATTAGGCAATCTATTCATTAGGGGCGCCTAGGTATGATGGTTTGGGATCTAAGGAAGATATCTGTGAAGAAAAATCTTAAGATTTATTGATTTTACTTTGAAAACATTTCAAATTATAATTGGTACTATTCGATACTTGCGCGCTTTTTCGTATGTAGAATGTGCGTTATACGGGCTATACTATGCAAATGTTTAATTAGTTGGGCTGAGCTAATTAGCCAATCTATTCATTAGGGGCGCCTAGGTATGATGGTTTGGGATCTAAGGAAGACCTCTGCGAAGAAAAATCTTAAGATTTATCAATTTTACTTTGAAAACATTTCAAATTAAAATTGGTACTATTCGATACTTGCGCTTTTTTCGTATGTAGAATGTGCATACAGGCTATATTATGCAAATGTTTAATTAGTTGGGCTGAGCTAATTAGCCAATCTATTCATTAGGGGCGCCTAGGTATGATGTTTTGGGATCTAAGGAAGATATCTGTGAAGAAAAATCTTAAGATTTATTGATTTTACTTTGAAAACATTTCAAATTATAATTGGTACTATTCGCTACTTGCGCGCTTTTTCGTATGTAGAATGTGCGTTATACGGGCTATTTTATGCAAATGTTTAATTAGTTGGGCTGAGCTAATTAGGCAAAGTATTCATTAGGGGCGCCTATGTATGATGGTTTGGGATCTAAGGAAGACATCTGTGAAGAAAAATCTGAAGATTTAATGATTTTACTTTGAAAACATTTCAAATTATAATTGGTACTATTCGATACTTGCACGCTTTTTCGTATGTAGAATGTGCGTTATACGGGCTATACTATGCAAATGTTTAATTAGTTGGGCTGAGCTAATTAGGCAATCTATTCATTAGGGGCGCCTAGGTATGATGGTTTGGGATCTAAGGAAGATATCTGTGAAGAAAAATCTTAAGATTTATTGATTTTACTTTGAAAACATTTCAAATTATAATTGGTACTATTCGATACTTGCGCGCTTTTTCGTATGTAGAATGTGCGTTATACGGGCTATACTATGCAAATGTTTAAATAGTTGGGCTGAGCTAATTAGGCAATCTATTCATTAGGGGCGCCTAGGTATGATGGTTTGGGATCTAAGAAAGATATCTGTGAAGACAAATCTTAAGATTTATTGATTTAACTTTGAAAACATTTCAAATTAAAATTGGTACTATTCGATACTCGCGCTTTTTTCGTATGTAGAATGTGCATACAGGCTATATTATGCAAATGTTTAATTAGTTGGGCTGAGCTAATTAGCCAATCTATTCATTAGGGGCGCCTATGTATGATGGTTTGGGATCTAGGGAAGACATCTGCGAAAAAAAATCTTAAGATTTATTGATTTTACTTTGAAAACATTTCAAATTAAAATTGGTACTACTCGATACTTGCGCTTTTTTCGTATATAGAATGTGCGTACAGGCTATATTATGCAAATGTTTAATTAGTTGGGCTGAGCTAATTAGCCAATCTATTCATTAGTGGCGCCTAGGTATGATGGTTTGGGATCTAAGGAAGACATCTGTGAAGAAAAATCTGAAGATTTAATGATTTTACTTTGAAAACATTTCAAATTATAATTGGTACTATTCGCTACTTGCGCGCTTTTTCGTATGTAGAATGTGCGTTATACGGGCTATTTTATGCAAATGTTGAATTAGTTGGGCTGAGCTAATTAGAAAAGTATTCATTAGGGGCGCCTAGGTATGATGGTTTGGGATCTAAGGAAGACATCTGTGAAGAAAAATCTGAAGATTTAATGATTTTACTTTGAAAACATTTCAAATTATAATTGGTACTATTCGATACTTGCACGCTTTTTCGTATGTAGAATGTGCGTTATACGGGCTATACTATGCAAATGTTTAATTAGTTGGGCTGAGCTAATTAGGCAATCTATTCATTAGGGGCGCCTAGGTATGATGGTTTGGGATCTAAGGAAGATATCTGTGAAGAAAAATCTTAAGATTTATTGATTTTACTTTGAAAACATTTCAAATTAAAATTGGTACTATTCGATACTCGCGCTTTTTTTGTATGTAGAATGTGCATACAGGCTATATTATGCAAATGTTTAATTAGTTGGGCTGAGCTAATTAGCCAATCTATTCATTAGGGGCGCCTATGTATGATGGTTTGGGATCTAGGGAAGACATCTGCGAAAAAAAATCTTAAGATTTATTGATTTTACTTTGAAAACATTTCAAATTAAAATTGGTACTACTCGATACTTGCGCTTTTTTCGTATATAGAATGTGCGTACAGGCTATATTATGCAAATGTTTAATTAGTTGGGCTGAGCTAATTAGCCAATCTATTCATTAGGGGCGCCTAGGTATGATGGTTTGGGATCTAAGGATGATTTCTTCGAAGAAAAGTCTGAAGGTTATCGATTTTACTTTGAAAACATTTAACATACCGTAGTACCTCTTACTGCCTGTAACGGTTGTTATCGCGCCGCCGTTGCTTCGTCATGACGGTGTGTTGACAGGTTTTTTTGAAATTTGGTGCCAGCACCAAATTTCTCGCCAGCAACAAATTTGGTGCTAGCACCAAATTTAGTGCTGAGTTCAGCCTGGTGTCATTGACACACATGCAGCTAGCTTAGCCAGCTGTGTGTCAATGTGATGCAGACACTACATACACCACAGACTATACATACAATAGGTTCTTTATGTCTGTGGACTACACAGACACGGGATCGAACTCGGACTGGATCGGGACTCTCCCCCTCCCTTAAGAGCTGTTTTTATTGTCTCAGTTTCCTCCTAGTTTGATGCAACGTTCGCAACACAACGTAGCTGTAGATTCATTTTTGGGTTTGGCAAGTGGTGCCCCTACCTAGTTGTCTGTTTAGTTTCGTCAAGTTCGAGTGACACCCGAGAAAGTGCGCATCATTGGTTGTTCACAGCAAAGGTAAAAAGCCCATCTGTCTTGACTATTTCTTACCTCCATGATCAAGTGTCAGATCCCTGGTCAGGTAGAGTTCAGTGACACCGACACTGCATGCAGACTCACAGTCACTGTGACAGCAGAGACATTCCAAAATCCTCTATTATTAATATTAAAGGAGAATACTTGGAGCCTCTATCACTCTTAGTACCTGTTGGTCATCAGCCAAAGATTTATTCAGTTAATTTTGTTATCATCAACTTCCACTTTGAAAGGATAAAAACTCTACTGTTTGAAATAGTAATTATTTTTTGGGAAAAATGTTGTATCCGATATCCTAGACCTAGTTGCGATAACGTAACCCTCCTCCCGACACTCGGGAGGAGGGGTAACCCGACGGTCGGGAGGATCAGGAGGGAGGAGGGTTACGTGGATAACTTTCCGTATGGCGCCACCACTTTTTCACTCATTTTTACAAAAAGGGATATATCAATCAGGTAAATTAGATACTATATTATTTTTTTTCGAATGAAAAAGTGGTGGCGCCATACGGAAACTTTTCCGGTTACGTTATCGCAACTACCGATATCCATAATCCTGCCAGTGCCACCACTTTTTCATTTGTTATACATTGTTTGAAATAGCATTAGTGATTTCATTGGAAAAAGGTTTGTGTACTGCCACCACTTCTTCATTCGTTCCGATATAAATTAGTAATTGTATCTGATTTACTCAACAAAATGAGACGTGAAAAAGTTGCGACAGCAGCCAATTTCAAGGATCTTTTTCCTCCTACACCTTAAACTAAATAAATTTCTGACATCTTCTCTGCTCAGGTATGTTCAGGCCTACCTTTTTCAAAACAAAATGTCCTCCATTAAAGTTTGTATAAATTACTAATTAATTATCATTCCCATTTTAGAAGCTTGCTGAAACCATTTTTAGCTTTGAGGGGATCCTGTCACCACTTTTCCACCAATTTTTACCCAAAAAAAATCATTTATTTTTTTAGGTAAATACGATACTATTTATTTCATAACGAATGAAATAGTGGTGGCAGGATATGAAAACTTTTCCCAAAACCCTTGCATTTAAAGAAGAATTTAAAGCATAATTTCTAACTGTTTATTTTCTGTGGGTAAAACGAAGTGTTGTATGATGAGTGCTCCATCCTCCCTGGGATTCCCAGCCGTCCATCGGTCCTCCGACCGTCAGGAAGATGGAGGGTCATGATTATCGCGATTACATGTAGGTGACACAACATCTAAAAAGTATTGTCTCCTAACATGCATCGGAGAGGGGGGTGGGGAAGGGAATAACATGCAGTGTCAACTGGAAATAAATTCTATGGGTTACCTTTAACAAAAAAAGGTTTGTAGTTTATAATATTTTTTAGTAGGCCTGGTATTAGGAATCTTGTGCAATGATTATGTTTGCACTTACTGTTGGTTTCATATCAATTGTTGCATTGAAGCAACCCTACCTACCCCACCTGCATGTAGAACCGGAGCTCGTTTGTGGATTTGGTTTTCCCCACTTGTTTTTTCCTCCTACGTTTAAAACTAAATTTCTGACATCTTCTCTGCTCAGGTATGTTCAGGCCTACCTTTTTAAAAACAAAATGTCCTCCATTAAAGTCTGTATAAATCACTAATTAATTATCATTCCCATTTGAGAAGTTTTTTGTTTCAACCCTCATTGTGATTAAAACAAGCCCTTTCCCTCCACCCTCCCTTTCAGTGTTTGTCAGAGGGGTGTCTGGGTGTCTTTTGAACACACTGTTTTAAGTTTGGGCACCATGTTTGAGAACTGTCATTTGTATCATTGCTCTATAAGTTAACAGTTTGGACAACCAGTTTGTAAATTTCCAGCACAGTTGGACACCTTTTTACCAAATCCTGACTATAAAACCTTGACCCCACCTTCTCTTGTCCCCTCTTCAATTGTTCATCTTTTTCTAACAGCATTCTGCTCCTCACTTTCCAATTCGTTTCTACTTGACTGCTAGAACTGTTATTTAGTGATGCAAGAAGCTTTGCATGGTTTAGAGCCAACACCGTTTTCAGAGCCAACTCTGCCTGGCTTTAATTGTTAATTCATTGACAATTGCTTGCATTACCATAGTTCATTTGGGTTGGTATGTTTGCAGTCAGCTGAATGTTTTCTTTGTAAAAATGAAGGCATGAATGATTACTAACTGTGAGTGATCTTTCCTGTCTGCTCTTCTGGGAAATGTTAGGCCTCTAATACTTTTATACTTATTGTATTGTGTGTATTGTGATGTCATATTAGCCTTTGACAAAAAACTCTGCTAGGGTTGATTTGTGAGGTCATAAGGTTTATCACGATTCAGAAACACAATGCATTGTGGGAAGGAATGTGGGGCGGTTTCTATGCAGTTTCTACGATTCGCGCACGCAACGCGTTCAACAGCGCCTCTCTTGATATTTTGCTATTCGCGATAAACCTTATTGACAATTGCTGACATTAATAATAGTTCATTTTGGTTCGTAAGCAGTTTGCAGTCAGCTAATGTTTTCTGTTTTAAAGGACTACATGAATGTTAACTTACTGCAAGTATATATTTTTCCTTTTAGATTTTGGTGTTCACTTGGCTTTGCAAGGACTCAAATTCTACAAGATGGGTGAAGAAACGGACCCTTTGGTGCCTGTGGTATTGCAACGTGGCTCAAATCCCAGCCTAGGCCTGAGCCAGACTCTATCAAGGCTACATAGTGGATCGGCAATCGCTTGGAAACACAAGAGGAACGTATTCGTCTTGTCCGTTGCCTTTCTCTTCAACTTCACAGCTTACGCTGCCCTGCAGAACCTCCAGAGCAGTCTGAACAACAAGAGCGGCGTGGCATCCTTGGCTGTCATATACGGAAGTATTATCATCTCTTGCCTCTTCGCCCCAGCATTAATCCGCGTCGTTGGCACTAAGTGGACAATAGCCATCTGTGTAGCTTGCTACTCAGTCTACACAGCGTGTAATTTCTATCCCGAAGATTACACACTCATTCCAGGCGGTCTGGTTCTGGGCATGGCTGCTGCACCCCTCTGGACAGCTCAAGCGACTTATCTAACGACTTCTGCGATCAGCTATGCCGACATTAAGAACGAAGTCCCAGAGGTGGTCATCAACCAATTCAATGGGATCTTCTTTTTCTTCTTCCAATCGAGCCAGATTTCCGGCAACTTGGTTGCGTCGCTGGTCTTGTACCCATACGCCAACGACTCTTCTCAGCCCTTGAGAAATATCTCAAACTGCGGCATTGAATCATGTGGGTCAAGTGGGCATCATGGGAATGACTCAGACTCCATGTCGGGTGAGATTTCTTCCCCACCCATCAAAACAGTAACTCTGCTCATGTGTGTGTACCTAGCATGTGGATTAATGAGCTTTCTTATTGTGGTCTTCTTGCTGAGTAAGTTACACACACCTCAAGGAAGCTTCTTGGAGAACACAAAGAGTAGTCTGGTGGCCACTTTACACCTTCTTATCAACCCCTATATAGTGATGCTGATACCATTGTTCATGTTCAGTGGAATGGAACAAGCTTTCTTCGCCGGTGATTTCACCAAGGTAAACAAATTTAACAAATATTGGATGGGTGTCTGAGTTAAACCAGAGACTTGTGAATAAAATCTGATTTTGTAGAACTTAGTTTGAAATAGACACCAATTGCATTGAAGCCATTGGACACTTTCGGTAAACAGTATTGTCCAAAGGCCCACACATCGTGTATCACAAGAACAAACCTGTGAAAATTTAGGCTCAATCGGTCATCGGAGTCGTGAGAAAATAATGGGAAACCCACCGTGTCATGACATGTGTTTAAAATAAATCCGTAATTCTCTATATCGAGAATTGATAATTGTTTTAATGTTTTCTCAAAAAGTAAAGCATTTCATGGAATAATATTTCAAGAGAAGTCTTTCACCATTACCTTCTGTAAACCCTGTAGGTTATTTGTAAATCTGTGATTTTTTTTGTCCTGTTCCGAAAGTGTCCAATGGCTCAATTATTGGGAAATAATTTTGATATAAACTTCATCCAGTGACCAAAATGTTTGACCAATGTGTACCAACTGATGTGTACAGCACACATTCTTGCAAAACAATGGCGTGTGTCCAGAGCAGTCCAGTGTCTATTTTACAAAGTGTTAACGGCTAGTTCTTGAAAGAATGGTATACATCTTGTGGAGTAAATTTGGCTAAATAAGGACAGGATTAATGGTTATCGCTTAAGAGTCAAGATTCCCTCTGATAAGAATAAAGATAACATCGACTTTTCAAAAGCGCAGATTGAAAGAATGATCACTGCGCTTTGAACTTTATAACCCCTGACCAGTGGGCCATTTATTTAATCTATTTTATAATCCTGTGGCGTCAAGTTAGTAACTCACTTAGAAGCTTTTCAATCACAAGAACCACCGCTGCCCCCATTTATCCCTGGGTGGAGAGAAGCAATAATAGTTAAGCGTCCTTGCTCAAGGACACAAGTGTCATGACCTGGATTCGAACCCTCACCCTGATGACTCAGCAACCAGCGCCTAATTTCATAGAGCTGCTAAGCACGAAAGTTTGCTTAGAATGAAATTTATTCCTTGATTAAAATAACTTAGATTACCAGCCAAACTTCCACGTGATTTTCAGGATAAGCAAACTGTTTGCTGAATACCAGTAACAAGCAATATATGCAACAAATAGAAATTTGGTTGGTAATAATATTGTTTTTATCAAGCAAGAAATTTCATGCTATGTAAGCAAATGTGTGTGCTTAGCAGCTCTTTGAAATTGGGCCCAGAACTTATCATTTGCACTTAACTGCTTGGCCACGGTAAGCCAAAGGGATCAACAGTTATTCTTGGTAAATAACAATTTTACTTGTAATATTATTTGCCCTGAATCTGCAGGCTTTCATCACGTGCACCAGTGGTGTCCATTACGTAGGTTTCATCATGATGGTATTTGGCATCAGTGACGCTATCTTCTCGTTTACCTTGGGCCGTCTTGAGAAGTACTGCGGTCGCATCATCATCTTCACTGCTGGAGGACTAGCTCATTTGTCGCTGATCCTTGTCATAATATTTGTCTGGAAACCAGGAGATGCTTTGTGGGACCGCTTTCTCATTGCCGTGGGGTGGGGATTTGGGGATGCCGTGTGGCAGACACAGATTTCATGTAAGTATCAAATCGCAGTGGACTCTTAACAGGCCTTGCTCTGAAGCTTTTTTTTAAGTGGCCAACCGTGCTAATAAAGTCCGGCTAGACTTGCCCTCAGGAAGTTTTAGTAGCCCTGATTTTAAACATATATTGTTTTAGATGTATTTCTGATGCATTAATAGTAGTAACCACAAGGTGTATAATAGGCAAATAGAGTTACACACTCAAAAAACTATTAACCCATGTACATGTAACAAATGTATTATTCATATCTGGCTGAGTGGAAGAAATAATGAGCATTTTAAACATGTAGGTTGCACAGTTTTTAGTAGCCCACAGGGCAAGTTGGGAGTTGGTGTTTACTAGCCGGTAGCAGTTTTTACTAGACAATGTACGCCTGAAGTTTGTGTTGTTACTGACAATATTACCTTTGGTGATTACTCAAAACATTCATGACTGTAAAAATGACTTGGTAAGAAGCACTTCAGCTGTTGAAAATGTCTAGTATTTTGAGAAACAACTTATCTCCTTAATTACCATGGCCCAGTTTCATAGAGCTGCTTTGAAGTACAAAAAGTACCTAATTGCAAGAACATTTTGCTTACCAGAGAAGAAGGTTACCAGCCAAAATACCTTTTTATGACCATGAGTGACTGGTATGTTGTTCCTCGTTGTTTAGCAGGAAATTGCTGCAAGTAATGTTTTCTGCTTAAGCAGTTTTATGAATTTGGGGGCCATGTGACTGGTTTTGCTTAGCAGATTAATTTTGCTTGGCAGATAAAACTGTCTTGCAGGTATACATACACCTGCGCCTTGATATAATATCTATCTAATCATTGCGGTACCCGCAGCTTAAACATAGGATTCGAACTGCCTCTATCTATTGAGCATTCTTGGTGGGCTAGTTGGTATATGACACTGTTCTAGAATTGCAAGGGTCGTGGATTCGAATCCCACCCCAGTAATATGCCTGTGATTTTGTTTTCACAGTGCTTGGGAAAGTAATGAGTATACAGTGTTAAAAGGAAGGTACACGTTTGGTAATTACTCAAAACAAATGTTAACTTCAAAACTGACTTGGTAACGAGCATTGGAGAGCTGTTGGTAGTATAAAACATTGTGAGAAACGGCTCCCTCTGAAGACTTCTAGCCAGAAGTCTTTTAGTCCTTTCTGAAAGCACACAAATTCGTCCAACAAGGGTGTTTTTTCTCTCATCATTTTCTCGCAACTTCGATGACCAATTTAGCACAAGTTTTCAAAGGTTTGTTATTTCATGCATATTATGTTGAGATACACCAAGTGAGAAGACTGGTCTTTGACAATTACCAATAGTGTACCTTCCCCTTTACAAACATATGTGTAAGGGTCAAACCAAAGATTAACATGGTTATAACTAGTTCCTCTGTGTTTTTCTATTCAGCCATTCTAGGGGTTATTTTCCCCGAGAACCAGGAGGCAGCGTTCTCCAATTTCCGGCTTTTTCAAGCCGTCGGTTTCTGCATCTATTTTGCCATCTCCACGGTCAGCATTGTATGTGTCATACACAAGATGATTATGATTGGAGGACTTCTACTCTTTGGACTGGCGTTGTACTACATCGTCGAATTGCAGATAAGAAAGGGTATAACGTACTGAATATTACAGGCGTGATATGATTGGTAAGGATCAACAAAATTAATTTGTTAGTTTAAATTTTAAAGCTTACTCTTTTTCAGGTTGTTTAATGGCACTGTACACGTTTGGTAGTTGTCAAAGACCAGTGTTCTCACTTGGTGTATCCCATCATAAGCATAAAATAACAAGCCTGCGAAAAGTTGGGCTCAATTGGTCATCGAAGTTGCGAGAAAATGATGAAAGAAAAAACACACTTGTTGGACGAGTTTGTGTGCTTTCAGATAGGAATAAAAGACTTCTAGATAGGAACTACCTCTTTCTCAAAAACTACGCTTCTTCAGATTGAGTCGTTCCTACAATGTTTTATTTTATCAGCAGTTCTCCAATGGGAATGAAGCAATTTTCCACTAAAATATTTGAATTTTATTTCCAGACCTCAGAATTAGATTTTGAGGTCATGAAATCAAGCATCTGAAAGCAGAGATGGTAAGGGATACACGAAGTGAGAAGATTGTCTTTGAAAATTACCAATAGTGTCCAATGTTTTTAAAGCCAAATCAATGACGAAACCAAAAGTTGCACACAATGCAAATAGAAAGCTTCACTTCAATACAAAAGCAATAGAGCATACATGATGTCTAAATATATCAAATGTTTAAACTGTTTTGATAAAAAACTACCAATAACAAGTGATACTACATGTAGTTCACTTCCTCAAACTGCAATTTTTTCAGTTGAATCATGCTCTTTTGTGTTTTAGTTTAATTATTGCTCCTTAAAATACTAATAGTTATGTATTATCAGACATTTCAAAATACCACCAGAAATGAAAGAACAATAAGACTTTTTCATAGAAACCAAATATTGTTCTTTATATTTTTATATAATATTGAATATTTTTTGTATACTCAAATTAATGATAACCTTGAACTGCACTGGAGATATGAAAACAGCAGGTCCTTGAAGCAATTACTTTTAAAATTCTATATCGAGCGGTAGGCTTTATCAGTTATGTAGTGCCTCTCAGCCTGCTCTCACAC
Organism: Asterias rubens; assembly: GCF_902459465.1. NCBI lineage: Eukaryota > Metazoa > Echinodermata > Asteroidea > Forcipulatida > Asteriidae > Asterias > Asterias rubens. Next base: position 15,563,701 of record NC_047066.1, on the reverse strand, counting down.
TGTGGCGGAATACTCTTGCGAATATGAATATTTAAATTTTGCTGTGAATTTGCCCAAAAATTGCAATTGGATAAGAATTATTTTTCTATTAAAGGCAAATTACTAGTTACTTGTTCTTTTTCCTAACACAATTCACAATGTCCACAGGTTTACATGAAACTTTAAACAGTTTGAAGATTAGGATAGTAGAAAGCTTCCCTTGAAATTTTACTTACTGAGGTGCTGTAGTTATGAGGTGCTGTGAGGTTATCTCAGCATTCTAATCTGGGTCCAATTTCATGGCTTTGCTTACCGTGAAATTCTGCACATACAAACAGTAGACTCACTTACTTTACAGGGCTATGTAAGCACAGAATTCTGTGGTAAGCAGTGTCATGGCCAGGATCAGTTGCTCGTCATTTCCTCATTTTTCTTTTTTATATGTGTACCACAGCAAATAACTGTGCAGTGATTGTGTATTTTGATAAACCAGCATTTGTTATTTGTTAAAATGAGTAGTTTTGGTCTGGAATGAGGTAAAAAAAAAAAATATACTCAAGCAGACATTTACTTAAGACGAGAGCAAAGTTTGAAAGATATGTGTTTATTTGAGGGAAGCTTTTTTGATGACATGTTGTTATTGCACAAGCAAGAGTGGAATATTATACAAATAACATGGTTTGAGGGTGACTAGTTGATATTAGCTCCCCAAGGTATTGGAAGTTGACAAACTAGTTCCCGAGGCGAAGCCGAGTTAACTAGTTTGTCAACTTCCAACATCGAGGGGAGCTCATATTGACTATAGTCACCCGAAATAATCCATGTTGTATTTGTTTTACTATACTTCATACATAATTCAGTTGTTTGGAGCAAGGGAAAACCACGACTGTGAAATAAAATGAACCATGATACGTTGTTCATGCGATGGATTTCGCTAGAGCGATGTTCGTGCATGTGTACAACAGTACAACGATTGAAAGCGCATGACAAGTATAATAGTGCCTGGGTTGGCGTCGCACAATGACAGTGCGCATGACAAGTAGAATAGCTCCCGGGGAGCTATTCTACTTGTCATGCGCATTTACCACTTGCGTGAATACTCACGTGCCCGCTTGGTAATTAGCAAAATTAACACCTGGTACGTGATGATGAATGGACCAATGAAAACTCGACTCTTGTTCATGAATATGTATGAGGTATAGTAATAAAAAATATATACCACTTCTGCATCCTATATCCAATGAGGCTAAAGGGAGAGTGTGTTACAACAAATTTATCTTCAAGTAAACTTAACCTGTAGCTTAAAACAGCGCAATATGCGGAGTTAAAACAGGGTTTTTGCTATGGGCCTACAATATATTTTTAAATCACAATTCTTGGTGCTATAGATTGGCCAATTAGAAGGAATAAGGGCTCTGCTTGAACATAGTTACTAATTTCACAATATTTGTGTCCATGAACTTTATCTTCTTCTGTTGTTTTAGCCCATGTGACAACAAACAGGTTGATGAATATCACACTTCCTGATTTGGTATTCTGCCATTTCTTAGATTGAAAGTGAAAGTTTGGATAATGTGCATCTGTTTTGTTTGAACATGTTTTGTACAATTGTTTACTAACTAAATTACTTTACTGTTGGTTACAAAAATGATGAACAAAATTAATGTTGGAGGCAGGGTGTACTTTTGGTAACAGTCAAAAACAAGTATCCCAACTTTATGTTTTCCAACTTGCATGCAAAACAAATCTGTACAAATTTGGCCTCAATTGGTCATTGAAAATGGTAGAAAATAACGACACAAAAAAACATCCTTGTTGCATAGAATTGTGTGCTTTCAGATGCCTGACAAAGGCTTGGTGCCTGCAGCCGTCCTCAGATTCAAATTTTGGGGTGAAAGGTAACATCTTTCTCTAAAACTATATTGTTTCAAAGAAGTTGTTTCTAACATTGTTGAAGAGTATCAACAGCTGGCAGGTGTTTTTTAGTCAGTTAGTATTTTAAATATGTATTAAAGGCAGTGGACACTATTGGTAATTACTCAAAATAATTATTAACATAAAACCTTACTTGATTACGAGTAATGGGGAGAGGTTGATAGTATAAAACATTGTGAGAAACAGCTCCCTCTGAAGTGAAGTAGTTTTCGAGAAAGAAGTAATTTTCCACGAATTGGATTTCGAGTGCTCGGATTTTGAATTTGAGATCTCGAAATCAATCATCTGAAAGCACACAACTTCCTGTGACAAGGTTGATTTTTTCTTTCATTAATATCTCGCAACTCCGACGACCAATTGAGCTCAAACTTTCACAGGTTTGTTATTTTATGCATATGTTGAGATACACCAAGTGAGAAGACTTTGAATAGTTTACAAAAGTAAGCCCTGCCTTTAAATTGAATTTGTTAATTGGGTTTATGTAGTTACTTTAAGGTTATTTTGTTTTTCTGTTTTAATCTCAATACTTATGTGTGTTATTCACAAGGGACAAGTCAAAGTTTTGATACCATCATGTTATATATCGTGGGTCAGTTAAATGTTTTGTTTTAAGTACTAATTTTCTTAGTACTGAAAACAATGTATGGTTAATCATTTGTGTTTTGTCTTTGTGCTTGGTAAAAAGTAATACATTTATTTTTCTAAATTAATTTCTTCTGAGGAATTTAAACAGATAAAATTAACTCTTTGAACAACTCTTCAGCTGAGTAACTCACTGTTTTGCACAAAGTGTTACAAAATAGACATAAATGTTCTACCACAAATTTTGGTTTAAGTGGAGATATTAATGGTGTAAAAAATTATGTAAGAAATTATATTTAGATGTTATACAAAATAAAAAAAAATAAAAAACTTCCTCTTTGGAATTCATTGCTTTCAGTCAGTATTTGTTTAATGCTACAGCTTTATACCTGTACTTTATTTTATTAAAAGCATTTTTTGACAAAAATGAAAAACTTTGTCTTTTGAATTCATTGCTTTTAGTCAATATTTGTGTGTTTTTCTACAGCTTTATACTTTATTTTATTAAGTTTTGTTTTAATTTTTGTATACTATTTTTCCTCGGGGGGGGGGGGGGGGGACAGTGACTAATGGCTTTCAGACATTGAACCTCCATAAATAATAATACTTTGAAGCCTTTTAAAAAAAGTCCTATTGCTTGCATGCAACTTGAGCTAAGAGTTTAGAACTATAGTCTGGATTGATAAATGGTGCAGGGGGCTTTTTAAGGTATCACTGTGACTCTGATCACACTCTTATTCAAATTTGTGTATTTCTGATCTTTAAATATTCCCTGCTGGCCCTGGATGAAATTTGAGAAAAGTGCTCAAAACTATGAGACTCTTGAGATTAAAAACTTGAGGCAGTGTCCCCCACCCTTCATAAAGTAGGGGATATCACCAAGAACAAATAATAATAATAATATCGAAGTCTTATATAGCGCACGTATCTACCAAACAAGGTACTCAAGGCGCTGAGTATATATACATTGCAGTTATTGCAGTGATGAATTCTGAGACCCAATTATTTAGCACCTTATAAGGGTTTACAAGGTGCTACGGCGCATTAAGCAGCCACAACCAGGAACACCGGGGCGAACCCCTTCTCTTTTCGATAAGTGCACTGGGTTCTTTTACATGCGTTACACAACACATGGGACCAACGGCTTTACGTCCCATCGAAGGACGAAGCAATGGTTAAGTGTCTTGCTCAAGGACACAGTGTCACGGCTGGGGATTCGAACCCACACTCTGCTGATCAGAAACAGCAGAGATTCGGTGCTCTTAACCGCTCGGCCACGACACTTCCACGTATACACCTTTTCAGAGAGTACATCATACAAGTAACAAAACGCGCAATAAATTATACCATCCCGCATTTTTTTAAAGGCTAATAATAGCTCCACTTACAACAGCTAGGTTTGATGGTTTAATGATCGACGTCTCAAGAGTTTGAAGCTAATTACATTAATAACTGTAAATTTCAATGTATTAAAGCTTTATAATGTAGGATCTGACTCAGACGGTCCGTTTTGTCCCATGGAGCATGGAGGTCTACCTCCATGTGTGAAAGTGGTAAGTTTGACTTTGGGGAGTAAAATGTGGGTTTTTTGCGGAAGGAAAGAAGAACAAATAAAAATCTTGACGAAAACAATAGCTGTTCAACAGCTGCTAATGACATCTAATATACTCATCGGTCAATTTGAAAATTGTGCCCAGATGGCCGCCGCATTGTGCCATTGTTTGTCCATGTTCCATCCATGGAGGAATTTTCCTCCACGGTCCGTCCAGGTCCGTCCAGGGCCCAATTTCCTGCTAAGCACAAAAAATTGCTTAGCATGACATTTTTGCCTTGATAAAAAGCATGATTACCAACAAAAGTTCAATAGGATTTTCAGGATAAGCAGACAACAGCTGAATACCAGTAACAAGCAATGTGCATCAAATGAAAATTTGGTGGGTAATCCTGTTTTTATTAAGAAAGAAATGTCATGCTAAGCAAATTTTTGTGCTTAGCAGCCCAATGAAATTGGGCCCAGGGTCCGTCCGCGACCTCTTTTGGGGACACAGCATGCCCTAAGGCTAGTCACATGATGTCCGTACAGTCGGTCACATGTGCGGTCAGCTGTTTGTTTTTATTTACCATTATGAAGTGGGAGTCCAGCTGCGAGTGAAAATGAAATAAGTATCAACGTTTAAAGTCGTATAAATAGCGGGTTTTTGAATGCCAGCTCTGTATCTTTTCATGGTGATTGAACCACGCAACACAACTGAGTGAAAATACATCATATCCGTTCAGTTCAGTGCATTTAATGATGTTTGCAGTTGCAGTACAGTTTGAAGGCATGTGAAGACTACACTTAACACTGTACACATAACACACAGCAGAGCAAGGATTCAATTTTCAAGTGAGTTGATGTACAATTTACAAATTTTTACCACTTTTGGAAATAATGACACATATTTTAATCACACTGATTTGATCTTCAATGTGTAATGAATCAATTTAAGATGCCTAGCTCATCATCGAGAACATATTTTGTAGAAAAAAAACGACAAATCTTGCCAGAAACTGACCGAATTTATGGGACAGCTTTATGCCTAGTGTAGTAACTGTGCTTCAGTACTAATTTTTACAAAATGTTGACATTTGCATTTTTTTTACTTGTAGTTACAAAAATGAAAACGTCAATTTTTTTTAATGAATGAGTACAGAGCCCCAGTAACTGCGTTCAGTCACAGCCTGACATGGCCCCATCAATAATGCCATTACGCTGGACTCCCTCAGCTTCGTGGAGGGAGTCCAGTGTTGATGGGGCTCAGCGTGACAAAGAGTGTGCCTGACATTGTTCAGCAAAGCTTTAAAGTTTAACTTGCAGCTCAGTGATTTGCTGTCCCTGCCTGCCTTTTCACCGGTGTGGATCCCAGCACCATGAAATCGTGAAAGGCTATGGCTGGGCGCTAGTATGATGGATATAATGTCAATGACAACATGTAAAAAAAAAAAAGGAGTACAGCGCCCCAGTTATGGGTTTAGATGTGGATTGGGTTTTTCGCTACCTTCCTGACTGCATAGGTTTGCCCTTTTAGCTCGGGTTCAGTAAAAATGACTATTGTTTTTAAATAAGGTAATAAAAGATTGGCAACGAGGTGAGACGGCTGCAGGTTTTGAACTGCTGATTGAAAACCTGCAGGTTCAAGGCCTTGTTATCAAAGGACAAAGCCGAAGGCAAGCTTTCAAACAGCTGTTTCCATCTCATTTCTAATGGTTCAAATTCTGTATGAAACTTGACATCAGCAAGGCACTAAATAACCATAATTGCTTCCCTTGTTCCAGGAACAGAGATGCCAATTTCAGAGGCCAGCTATGTTTGAGATTTTTCGGAGCCTACTTCGAAAACTACTGGGTTGTTTTTTTCTTCAAAATGGTTGGGTTTACACTAGCAGACAATGACAACTATTTCTTTTTCTTTACAGATTCTGAGGGTTGTTTGAATGACTTTTGATGAAAATTCAAAATGGTTGTACACAGATCAAGTTCAGATGTTGACTCTGATGATTCTAACAGTATCACTGATGAAGCCCAACCGGTGTCTCTTAAAAGGGATTCCAATTCCAGTCAGGGAAAAATCAGAGAGTCTTCCAGACCTTCTGTGTTTAGTCTGTCCCCGGCCAAGAAACACAAGCTCAATGTCATTGTGCTCTCCGTAGCGTTCCTGTTTAACTTCACCGCCTTCTGTGCCCTGCAGAATCTCCAGAGCAGTTTGAATGCAGTGAATGGTGTGGCATCGTTGGCCGTCATCTACGGGGCCTATATCATATCTTGCCTTTTTGCTCCCACTTTGATCCGCATCATTGGGACCAAGTGGAGCATAGTCATCTGTGTAGCTTGCTTTTCTTTATACACGGCCTGTAATTTCTATCCAGTTGACTACATACTCATCCCAGGTGGGGTTTTAGTTGGTCTTGCGGCCGCACCACTCTGGATATCCCAAGGGACTTATCTAACAACCTCTGCCTTCAGGTATGCCGAGCTCATGAACGAAGTCCCTGAAGCAGTCGTCAACCAATTCAATGGCATCTTCTTCTTCTTCTTCCAGTCGAGCCAAATTTCTGGCAATTTGGTGGCTTCGTTAGTCTTGTACCCTTCCTCCAATGCCACAGTTCATTCTCTGGAGAGTTTCACCCACTGCGGGGTGAATTCATGCAGTGGTGGGTCTAGTACAGAGTCAGACCATCCTCTGAATGACACAGAGTCGTCGTCAAATACCGGTGATAATTTATCCACTCCATCCATGACAGTGACTCTTCTTCTTGGTGTGTATCTTGCATGCGGAGGTGTGAGCTTCCTCATTGCAACTTTCTTGTTGGATAAGTTGCCCAAATCTGAAGATAAAGCCTCACAGAAGACCAACAGTAATCTGTCTGGTACATTTCGTCTGTTTCTGCATCCTAATCTACTGTTGCTTGTACCGCTATTCATATACACTGGAATGGAGCAAGGCTTCTTCTTTGGTGACTTTACAAAGGTAAAAGAAAAACTTAGTTTGGGATTTGAACAAAGAAAAATTTACCGAAGCAAGACTTGAACCAACGACCTCCGATTCAACTCCTGTTTCAGTCAAATTTTATTTGTTCAAACCCAAACTATTAAAACTTATCCCGTCAGTTTCCCTTTGTTTTATTGCTTGATTATGATAGACACAAACTTAAAGGCAGTGGACACTATTGGTAATTACTCAAAATAATTATTAGCATAAAACCTAACTTGGTAACGAGTAATGGGGAGAGGTTGATAGTATAAAACATTGTGAGAAACGGCTCCCGTCTGAAGTGATGTAGTTTTCGAGAAAGAAGTAATAAATTGTGTCCATGAATTTGATTTTGAGACCTCAAGTTAAGAATTTGAGGTCTCGAAATCAAGCATCTGAAAGCACACTGCTTCGTGTGACAAGGGTGTTTTTATTCCATAGTTATCTCGCAACTCCGACGACCAATCAAGCTCAAATTTTCTCAGGTTTATTATTTTATGCATATGTTGAGATACACCAAGTGAGAAGACTGGTCTTTGACAATTACCGAGTGTCCAGTGTCTTTAAGACACTCTTCCAATACAAATTCATGTTACATATACAAAGTCTATAAAAGTCAAAATCAAAAGTCAACCTTAATTTGGGTTCACTAGCTAGCTGGTTCATTTAATAAGTCTACCTTAGAATTTTCAGAAAGGCCTGCTGTCATTATTTTGGGACTTTTGGGGAATTTATTTTACACTTGATACGATTTGTCCTGATTGAATCTGCAGGCTTTCATCACGTGCACCAGTGGTGTCCATTACGTAGGTTTCATCATGATGGTATTTGGCATCAGTGACGCTATCTTCTCGTTTACCTTGGGCCGTCTTGAGAAGTACTGCGGTCGCATCATCATCTTCACTGCTGGCGGACTGGCTCATTTGTCGCTCATCCTTGTCATATTATTTGTCTGGAATCCGGGAGAAGCTTTGTGGGACCGCTTTCTCATCGCTGTGGTGTGGGGATTTGGGGACGCTGTGTTGCAAACACAGATCTGTTGTAAGTATCAAGTGTTGTATGTCCTTGTTTATAAATACTTTATTTATGACATTTGTTTTTAAAACCTTCTAGTTGCTATAGTGCTGCTGTGACCAATTGGTTGTTATAGGCCCCTTGCACAACGCAAAATGCTACAGGGAGACTGATGTCACGCTAACTGTTAGTATCACGCGCATTTTTTCAAACAAAGAACCCAGAGCAATTTATTGTGGAAGAGTGGTTGTTAACCCCGGTTATTCTGGTTTCACAGAGCAAGCTCCCTTGTTAACCAAACTGGTTTCCTCAGGCTTGCCAGCTACAGTGATTAAGTTCAAAAACCAGAAGAATACATGTACTAATAAAACTATTCCAAGAATGCTACCCACACTTGGTGATAGAGCCTTCACTACTGCCGCTCCCACACTGTGGAATAAACTCCCAATATCTCTTCGTAATCAACAATCTGTCAATATGTTCAAAACACTGCTCAAAACTCACCTGTTCTGTTAAACATTTATCTCTGTCAAGCACATTTGAACATGTATATGGAAAATGTGTTATATAAGTACATTATTATTATTATTATTATTATTACTTACCGCATAAATTTTCTCACTCTTCTAATACAGCCATTGTTGGGGTCATCTTTCCAGAGAACCAGGAACGAGCATTTTCCTGCTTTCGTCTCGGCCAAGCCTTTGGTTTCTGCCTGTATTTTGCCGTGTCTATAGTAGGTGGTGTATGTGTGATACACAAGATCATTTTCCTTGGTGGGCTTCTGATATGCCAATATGTCTGCTACTATACTTTAGAATGGCGCTTAAGACGAGTCTCTACTCATGATGTACTGAGTAACTCTGATGAGGCAGAAGCAGTAAAAAATCAATCAGACGCTGTTGCTGTATAGACCTTCACACTTGCCGTATAAAACAAATGCCTTTATAAATGTTATTTGGCCTTCTTAGAAATTGTTCATGGTGGGGTTTACCCCCCCCCCTCCCCCCTAAAAAAAACAAAAAAACAGATTGTTTTATGCGTCTGTATAGCATTGCTAGGGGCAGTGTGGTGGCACGTGAAGTGGCGTAACCAGCAAGGGGGGCGGGGGCGAGTGAAATAGGGGCATTAACCTATGCCCCCTCTCCACTAAAAAAAACCCCAAACAAAACGAGACCGAAAAACTTCCCAAATGAATGGTTTGATACAGCATTCCCCCCCCCTAACAAAAATGTGGAAAAAGTGTAGTGTTTTTTCTTGGGGGGTGGGGGGGGGGGGCGATGTGCCGAGGGTTCAAATCCAAGAAGTGGTAGCTAAGGCACTGCTTCTAAGTTCTAGTGGGGGTCTTTGAGACAAAATGAGTCTACTTATAATTGTTTCTATTATATTGTTAGTAAGTCGATATTGGGCTATTTGTGGTGTTGTGCAATATCAGTTAAACCTTGCAAAAAGAAGTACTTAAGATAAAAGGTTTAATACAAATTGTTTGTATGTTAAATAAAGGCTAATGCCATTGGTCACATCAACATAAATATTAAGTTTTGGGTACTTTTTGTGGGACAAAAAAAAACCACAATTTCCACAGATTTACATTAAACTTTCAAAATTTGAAGATAACAACGGTACAAAGCATCCCTTAAAATATTACTTGCTGACGTGCTGTAGTGTTTGAGAAATTAGTAAAACAAGTCACAAAATTAGTTAAGCATGTAAAACATATTTAGACTGAGATGACAATTATTTCTAAAAAAAAAACTACAGCACCTCAGCAAGTGATATTTTAAGGTAAGCTTTCTCCAATCATTATCTTCATACGGTGCACTAAGTTTAATGTAAATCTGTGGACATTGTGTTTTGTGTTACAAAAAGTACCCAAATCCTGAACAAGATTTCTCCCTCTTTTTATTGTTATTACTCACACTTCCCACACATAAACACAAGTTTTTGTACTGCATTTCAAAACTGACTTTTATCATTGTATGGTGATTTCAGAGATTTCACTGGAGTCCAGGGTTAGATGATGACGAATTTCTATTTATTGATTTTCAGGGATTTTAATTGTTTTGAAGGATAAACAACTCATCAATTAAAAATGAAATTTTCCATTGTTTATGTATGTATATTTTAATAAATTTATTATGGAATTAATGAAATATTAATTTATAAATGGTAAGGACTCTAGGGAGAAATTTAAAGTGCCCCCCCCCATATTTAGGTTTTACGGGTTCAAACATTTTATACTTTTGTATGTTAATGGTATCTAGACCGTTTTGATTTTATTATTCATAGGTTTTTGGCCGTGTTTTCATGAAAAAACTGCTTAAACATTTTATACATAAACTGTTTTCTCTTTGTAGCCTTTTCAAATTGTGTAAGTTATACCAGATTTCAGTTTATAACAAGAATTTAAACACAATAGTCGCTTTACTGCTACATTTTGTGCCAAAATTGAAATACTTTATACATTTTAGGTGCTTTATATACACAGTGTCCTGCCTTTATTCGACTTGGCCTTCGAAAGGGGTCAAGAATCAAGGCAGTTTACCATGTGGACTGTGAGGTTGTTGCTTATGTTTGTAAATGGTTTATCCCATTTGTATTTAATATTCCCAGGTTCTTGTGCATGTTTTTATGATAATAATAATACTTAATAAATTTACTTAACATGAAAATAATATTACTTAATAAATTTACTTAACATCATCTTCAGAAACCTCTGTCTTTAAGACGCCCTTTACAAGTTTTGCATTTGTTAGGAACAAGTAATACATAAAAATTCAATTCACAAAATATTTATACACAAGGTTTCTAATCACTTGTTTTCTAATCAGTTTTGTTATCTGTTATCAGTACTATTGCCAACATAAATAAATAAACTACCACTTTACTGCTATCTGCTGCATTATCATTGGGACACTCAGTCATTTATTATTTTTTGTATTGCATTTTTGGTGCTTCATCCACAGTGACCTGCCCCTACCTATACGACTTGGATTTGGAAACAACAGTCAATAGGCAGGGGCCAGTTTACTGCATCTTCATTATTGGTCTGTTAGTTTTTTTCTTATTGTGTGTTTTTATGGAAAAAACTACTTAAAACAATGTAAACATAATGTCTCCTTTTTGTAGCTTTTTCAATATTTTTTGTTGAAGGAACAAGTAATGTAATATTTCAACGTTCAAATATTTAAACAAATCTTTTTATCACATGCTAGTAATTATTACTTACAATGATTAATATAATGGGGAAAAAAATAAAGTAAATTTATTTGATCTATCAATGGAATAAATTATTATAAGATCATTTTAGATTTAACAGAAATGACCGATACTTTTCATTAAATAAACATTATACCTATTAAACTCTTTTTGTTTTGCTTTATAACATATTTATAAATAAATAAAGAGCCGAGTCAAAGGCAAACAAAATAATGGTTACAGACCAATTAATAATTTGTTGTCCTTTGTTTATTGCTCTAGGCTTAGTTATGAAATAAAGCATAATAAGTGTGATAAGTTGACCCCCCCCCCCTGCCCTAGCACAACTCTCCCCAGGTTGTAAAGTTTTAAAGTTAAGTTTGCGGTGACACAAGGGAACTCTTTATTTGGCTTTCTTATGGAGCTTATTTTCTGTGCAACTCGGCGGATCGAGCGAGAGGTAGGTATCGAAATTTGGAAAGGCACGGTTGCGGGGTTCTAATCTGCCACAATAAAAACAATTAACAACAGTAGTTATTACGGAAGAATTAATTGGGCGCCCATAAAATGTTTTTTGTTCCCCTCCAAAAAAGTTGATGTCAGAATGTTACTACTGATTCAAGCGCGGTGTCTGTGTGAAATTGTTCGCCGGAGATTCTGTGCTTACACATGCCGGATGAGGTTGATTCACAAGAGGGCGCTATCAGAAAAAGTTTGTACCAAAGATCTTGGCGCCAATTGGCTATACAAATCTTGCGCCAAGCTGATTAAATAATGCATGATGTGTAGGCTCAAAATCTTTTGCATAAAAACATCTTTAGGGGTCATGCAAAAACAGACTGTGTATACAACAATGTTTCACAACCCGAAGGCTCTGTGCTTCACCTTATGAGGAGATTAGTTTAAATTGGTAAATCATGATCAGCTTTGGAGGAAAGTAGGAAAGCTCCGAGTGGAAACTACAAGTCCGTTTGGGTCGTGTGTTTGCAATGTTTTGATCAATAAATCATCATAACAGTTTTTTCGTTCTTTTGTTTCTTCATTAAATTTGCTGAAATAAATTGCTGTAACTAACTGTAACTTTATTTTGTAAACGATTCAGCGAACATCGCAAACAAAAATGTTGCGCAATTGCCTGAATTTCAAAAAAATTCCATCTTCTGGGGGTGGGGGCACATATCCTCCTCGCCAACCCCCCCCCCCCCCCAACCACATGGCTCGCGACGGGCGGTGCTATAAAACGCACAGGCAACCCCCCCCCATTGCTTCTTATCATAATTCAATATTTTTGGAATAAACAGTGATACTTCGAATTGTCGTGAAATGTTTCTCAAAACGCACTATATTTCCAATACAAATCCTAAAGTAACTCTACCTTCGCTCGCCAACGAAATAGAATGGCACGTAAGTTCAAGAGTGACATATGCCGTATAAGTAGAAGTGAAATTCGGCGCTCCCGTTTGCCGAAAATGATGACCGGGAAAACCTATTGTTATATATAGTTGATGAAGGATGACTGTCAGCAGAGTGCCGTTAACCAAGTTATTATTTTAAACTTTGTGATTTATAATTTAGTCAATATTTTAACAAAGTATCGACGACCAGCTTTATTTTCCGCCAAAACCTTATTTTACTTGACAAATAAGAGGGACGGCAAGGGGTGAAAACGGGAAACAGGGCACAACTAGCACTGAGCAGCAAGCTATTCTAAAAAAAAGATTGCTTTTTATTTTGGATGAAGTATCATTAACTTTTCTCCTGAAGTTAACAATTTGTAAGAAAACGTTTGTATTCCTTCAAATTTATTAAAACAAAGTTGGACTTTCAATGTAATAATATATTTTGATTGTACCTGTCACAAGTCCATGCAGCTGTCATTATTTATTTACCCCAAATTTTTAATAAAATGTTTTCACTGGTGAAGGTAACAAAAGCTAATTCAAACTACGTACGACGAGCAGGGAACCAGTCATCTATCAATTATCAAGGTTCAGGTATCACAGCGCATGCGCACATTATTGTTTAATGAATTTCACCAAGACATGCGCTTTCGGTCGGCCAGGTCGGATTTTGCGCCAAGTTACGACATTTGAGTGTTCACAAAAATAATTAATTTTGTATCTTCGCGACATTTCACTGCATAATAAATTTAATAAATCGGTAGAAATTAACCAGTACTACTGCTTCGTCAGCTAAATTTGAAAATTTATTCACGTGAAGTGTCAAGAACAGCATTTTAAAACAGATAGTATTTCAGTGTATTGCCTGGTTGCATGCACCAAGACCAAGTAGCGCGCACACACTCTGCACACACAAGCCAATAATTTCTGTGAACTTCATGTTTGACGTCTGGCTGAAACTATTGTGGTTTGACTGCTCTGTCCGTCCATGTTTTTTTGTGCCAAGATCTGCATGATAGAACAAGGTTTCATGTGGATAAAATGACGACAGTGCAGTATGATTTGGACACGTCTGGTGGACTTATGGACGTAAGTAATTTCATCAACCCTTACTCATTTTGACAGGTCTGTGTGTGTGTGTTACGTTTTCCAGTGCAGACAACACGACTAACCAAAAGTCCGTATCTGTCTGCAAGTCGAACGTCGAACAAAAAGTTCAGAATTTCGGGTTTTGGAGGAAAATTTCTTGAAGGAAACTTGACATAGACTTTTCATGACATTGTATGTTTCTCATGCAGCAAATTCAGGCTCTCATAGCACCTCCGGAAAGTGACGAACCGCCGAGGAAAACCCGGCGAATAAGGGAACATCGTCGGACGGGTCGCGCCATCAACCATGATAATTGCGATAGTTGCCGTGAGGGTGGAGATTTGCTCTGTTGCGACCGTTGTCCGTCCGCCTTTCACCTTCAGTGCTGGTGAGTTTAAACCCCAAACCCTACCCAATAAAACAGCATATTCTCTTTCTTGGTGCCCTCTTTCTTTGGTAGGGCCAAAGAATAGTTAAACATGCTTGGAGAACTTCGTATTGTAGGTGACATTCCACCGTGGTGGTTTCGTTTGATGAACATGAAAAAGAAAATGGCTGCCACCCACAGCCAACTCAAGGCTCCATGAGCAACGTATTGTATACTGCGGTACAACAACTACCCGTGTGTGTGTGTGTGTGGCGGGAAAGGGTTTCATGCAATGATATGATGAGGGGCCAGTACAAGGTGAAGAATGAGAAGTGCTGGTCAAAATGGTTGCACTTTATTCTTTACAGTACTAGTGTAGTGTTACTTTGGGAAGGGATTGCAGTTTTAATAATCACTATTGCTCTTTTACAGTATTGTTGAAACAATGAAAGTAAACTGAGTCAAACATTTATTTCATAGTAGTAGGCACACCCAGTTGACCAGTGTTCTATTATAATAGCTGACTCTCTGATGATCTTTAACGTGTACAAGAAATAACGAGGCAAATTAGGGATAGCAGATTACATTGTACATTTTGCACTGACAATATGCAAGGCATTTTGGAAAACTTTCCGGATGGCGCCACCACCTTTTCACTCATTTTTACATAAAGGGATATCTCATTGAGGTAAATTAGATACTATATTATTTCATATCGAATGAAAAAGTGGTGGCGCCATACGGAAACTTTGCCGGCGTTTTTGTTGTCACTGTCAGTTAATGTTTCATATTAGTTTGTAAATTCATGTTGCTGGTTTTGGCTGCATCACTAACAAAAAAAAAAGGCAAGAGACAATGAATACAGGTTTGCTGTGGCAACATGTGTGACCTTTAAGAGATTTTCATGGTTTGCTGTGCCACACTGCCAGCATGGATTCTTTGCAAGCTTTTGCTGACAGAGCAGTTATTGTGTGTCCTTAAATTAAGTTTCCAGCAATGTCCCAACAAAATATTTGTCAATTTGAAATTAATGGCAGTTCTTGGATGGTAGTACTTGTGTTCGTTGCAACATAGGTTTTTTCTGAAGCATTTTGTGCATTTTCAAGCGAGCTAAACGGATAAAACCTACCTTTGTCATGTCCGTTTGCATTGTTCTCTAGCACAATTAGTAAAATAATTCACTATGACTGTTAATTTCATGGCACTACTTACTGCGGATTTCTGCAGTTGCAGGTCATAGAATCAGGCACTTTACAGGGTGAGCCCAGAATTCTGTGGTGTGATAAATTGTAACCCTTGATCCTCCTGACGATAGCCTGGGACATTTGTCTGGATCTGGATAGTTACTACGTAACATTCTTGGTGGAGCCTGGCACATAGGGTTGGGTGTGTGGGCATGAAGATGCTTAGTTATGCTGGGTGATGTGCTGGAGAGCAACTGTTTTGAAGTATTTGTTATCTTGGATGGTAGGAATACTGTACAGAAATTTGTTTCCATTCTTTAATGATGTTATGTAGAAAACTGAATTTGTAGCAGTCCGTGTTGGCTTGAATTGTTTGGCAGTTGGAATAGCAGTTGGAATGAAGGTACCGCAACAGACGCTTGATGTTACAATTATTGGAATATAGCGATTATTGCAGCTATGGTAAGCAGTGCCATGAATCCAGGATCCTGATCTCATCTAAGGTTATTGACTTTGTGTGTGACTTGGACGTTGCCGTTTTTAAAATATACAAATATATTCATGTTTGTGGTGTGGTGATGATAATGCATGCAGCGTGTATTTTTATAGGCTTTTATTAGCCAGTTGGACTACTTGAATAGTAGCCTATATGAACTCAATCGTAGTTGTTTTTACCACAAACATTTGTTTCGGTGTGCTTTCAGGCTCCAAGGCGGTTAATGATTGTATGGCTTCTGACTGGCACCCCGGAAAAAAGGATAATATAGGGAGACTGCCAACATAGGGCTAGATAGCTAGACAGCTCAGTTGGTAGAGCTCTGGCATGTAAATCCGGAGGTAGTTGGCTCAATATCAATTTGTCTTTGTTCAACCCCAAAACATAAAAAGCATACATGAATCTGTAGGAAAATTTTATTACCTGTAAAGTGCTACGTATTGACACGGCAGCAATGTAACTGGGGTCACTTGCTTAATTTTAGCATGGTTGCAAAATGTAGCAATGTATGATAAAATTTTGCAAGCGAACTTGGAAAGTAGAAAACATTGTTGTCGTTCACACGGGGTACATTTGGTAATATATTACAATCATGCTAAAATTTACCATTACTAAATTTATTGCTCTCATGTGAAAGGGGCTTACAACAAGAAAGCCAAATGGTGTATTGAAATCAGAGATGAGATGGGTACGTGTGCAGGTACATGTCCAGACCTGTTTGTTTTTAATTTATTTAGTTTTAAAAACAGAGGAGAACGATAATTGTAAGATTTCTCTACTGTTTTCTTAGGATATTTCTCCTACCATGTCTACATGGACATGTAGGTTCTTTAGTCTATAGATAGTTCCTGAAAGTGACACCATACTATCTTCATTGGCAATTAAGGCTTGGGCTTTGAGAAGCATTCTAGTTTGTCTTCACCGTAAAGTGGTTCATGCACCAAATTTAATCAAAATCCTTCATGCTGCAAGCAGTGTTTAGGTATAATGCATAGTTGTGCGTAATCAGAAATGATCTAGCACTACCCGTATTCCGTTAAGATGGCCAACTTTACACTATGTGATGTTATGTGGGAACAATTTATAATGCAACTTACATATATGTACACTAA
Source organism: Asterias rubens (assembly GCF_902459465.1). Lineage (NCBI taxonomy): Eukaryota > Metazoa > Echinodermata > Asteroidea > Forcipulatida > Asteriidae > Asterias > Asterias rubens. The sequence continues at coordinate 15,546,835 of NC_047066.1, read as the reverse complement.
TTTGAGTTATGCAGTATAACTGAAGTGCAGCGCTCTTAATGTGTTGTTTCATTTTAGTAGATGAAAAGCCGAGACATTTCAATAGGATTGTTGTTGAAAAGATGTGACATTTCTTTTGGTTTCAAAGTCTTCACACTCTGTAATGGTTGCTAGATCTGCAAACAGTGATATACAAGTACTTAATACAACTGATTTTAAGTGATTGTCATTGAAAGTCTTCACCATTTAAATCAATTTGGGGCTGGGTTCAACTTGGTTATTGAAACTTATTGTTCACAACAATACCTTTCACAATTCAGCGTGTAAAAGCAATATCGAATAAAAACAAGAAGCTTAAATAGTACACACACATGCATGACTTCAAGTTCAAGAAAATTTACATTTGACCATGTTGATGTTTTTTTTATCGAACTAATATCTTTCTCATTATGTTTAATGAACTTTCAGGAGGAGGTTTGGACTGGACTTGAAAATTTAAATTTTGGATTAAATATCTGGGAAAAAAAAACCAATTGACGTGGCTTGTGTGATTGCCCATGCATGAATTATACACTTGTACAAGACTCTGGCCAGTGGTGCAGTGAGTATTCTGAGCAGCCCTTAGTCCATGTCATGACATTGGTTCCTTCCTCCATGATTGATGCATTATTGTTCACTTGCACTCAGGTCAATTGAGGCTTGTCCTGACCTATTGTACTTGGCAGACATTGTGTTGTGTGAGTACTTGTAAGCATAGAGCAAGGACAGATTTAAGTGATGCTTGGGCTTTTAAAGCCTGAAGTATTCCTTTAACTTGGGGGGGGGGGGACATGAGACTATTCGAAGTTGTTAAGTTTGTGAGTTTTCCTGAAGTATTCCTTAAACTTGGGGGGGGGGGCATGAGACTAGTCAAAGTTGTTCGGTTTGTGAGTTTTCTGGACAAACTGGATGCAGGCTGGTACTGTAGATGTAGTCAAGTGGGTATTCTTCCTGACGGGCGCCTTTGAATGTTTTTAAGTTAAAAGTGCGCCTTATAAATGCTTTAGTTTATTTATTATTATTTCAAGGCACTTTATGTTTGTAAATTTAATAAAAAGTTGGCTTTTTAAAAGGGAGGATGCAAAGACAGGTTATTGTGGTGGTGGGGGGGAGTACATGTCAATGGTCCCAACACAAAAGTGGAACATAGGCACTTCCTTGAAGGCACTGGACGCCTTTGGTAATTGTCAAAGACCAATCTTCTCACTTGGTGTATCTCAACATAACTGCATAAAATGAAAAAACCTGTGAAAATTTGAAGGTCTCGAATTCAATTCAAATATTTTAGTGAGAAGTTACTTCTTTCTTAAAAACTATGTTACTTCAGAGGGAGCCGTTTCTCACATTGTTTTGTACTATCAACAGCTCTCCATTAATTACCATTATAGTGTCACAGTGCCTTTAAACAGCTTTTGGTAGATCGTCTGCAGTGGACCTCTTATGACTCACAGGCCAGCAGGACCAGTTAGCTTGTCATTTCACAAGGCAATACTTCAAATCAGATATGGATGTTTTATAACACTAAACTTTCGCTCATCCCCAGCGTCTTGCTTTAACCAAAGGCGCTGGGATGGGCAAACGTGTTATGCACGCTCATTGGTTAATGCGCAGTCCCATCATGCATCACACTCACAGTCGGGGTTCTCCACAGGGTAAAATTTTGTCCGGGCGCTAAACCAATCCTGCACTATTATCAAATTGCGAAAACCATTCCTGCACTGTTTTCAAATTGCGCAAATTATTCCGTATCTATCGGCATATTGCGCACACTACTCCTGTACTATTGGCAAATTGCGCAAACTATTCATGCTCAATTAGATAAGCCAATTACACAAACCACAAACCATTCCTGCACGATCGGCAGTTGCACAAACTATTCCTGCAAGATCGACTGATTGTGCAAACAATTTTGCGCAAATCATTTCAAAACGAACAAAACCACTTTATGCACGATCGCTCGAAAAAAAATTGAGTTTCAGACTTACGTCCGGGTATTTTTCGATCTCTGATCGGTCTCCACATACCACGTTAACTTGATTTCAAGTCTGAGAGTGCGGTCATTGCTCTTCAGCGACGTAGAATTCCCCCGTCGATTTGCTACCACGCTCTAAATACGCTCTAATGACGGATGTTAATTCACGAGAGGGCGCTGTTTCAGCCAATAATATATCAGGGCGACTAAACCGCATGATTCACAGACTTAGAACCAAGTGTAAATACCACGCTGTTGTCAAATGGTAGTCAGGATGCCCTGCGACACAGATAAAAATGCACGCGTAATGCCATTACGAAATAGCAGAGATCTGGGTACCAGTCTTTGCACACTATTATTATATACAAAAAGGTAAGTGATACAGCGCATCGAATGGTGGTTTGAGTTCGTCGTGAAGTGTTTTTCAATTTTTTTTGTCCGGGCGCGATATTTTTTGTCTGGGCGCATTTGGTATTTTCAGAATTTTGTCTGGGCGCAGCGCCCGGACAAAATGCATGGGGAGAACCCTGACAGTGCGCCATATTTCTATGCAATGCATACATGACGTACTTCCTGAACAAGAGTCTGTGCAAGCCCATCCCAGCAGTCTTGGATAAACTGGCCGCTGGGGCCGAGCGAACACTAAACTAGCCAGCCGGACCACTTGGAGTGCTTTTTAACTCGTCAGGTGTTTTAACTGGCATTTAGCCAGCGGACCACTGTTAAGGGAGAACGCTGGACTCTACATAGTAGGTGACTAGACATCTTGACCTAAATTTTGAAGTCCGTTCTTAGGCTGTACATAGATCGGGGCTCCATCTAAAAAATATGTCTCTCAGCCACAGCCAAACTCGCTCAACTTTGGCACAAAATATGCATACATTTTACAATCACTTTGCAAGATTGTATCTATAAGTTCATGACTTTAAATGCAAAAGAAACATTCTTTGTTCCTTGACATTTCCTTCACCAAACTAAATCCTAAACATTCTCTTATCTGGCTTTTTGTTGGCATTATGTCACATTCATGTCCGAATAAACAATTTCATTGCAAGGTAATCACATTAATTGTGTCTTGTTTTTGCATCCATATTATTTGTTACAAGTACATTTAGTTAGATTCCCATTGACTTGACTGCCTGTAATTTGACTAAAAAACCTTAATAAATAGAATAAATCCCTTCTAAATACAAAATGAGATCCACATTTGTCCTGTGTCATCTTTGAGAAATTAAAGATCAATCCTGCATCCAATAGCACTACTTTGCCTTTTGACAATATGAAGTTATCATCAATACAGTTTGTTTGATTGAATGAGTCTTAAAGTCTAGACAGTTTGAATGACAGTTTGTGTTTTTTTCTAAAGCCAATGCTGCACATCCCTCTGTAAACTTAGACAAGTCAGGGGGCTTATGTGTACAATTTATGTAATTAATATGTCTAATAGCATGATCAAACCAATAAGGTGTTCTCAATATGGTGTAATTCATTATTTTGTATTAAGAAGTTAATCAAGGCTTTAACTGTTTAATGGGAGTTAAGGGTCAAGTCCACTACACATTTTTTTTTTTTTTTTACAAACTACAGTGACGTCAAAAACATTAGGCCACACTGTACATAATGCTTTGTTTTTGAATTAGGGAATAACAGTGCGAGTACCCGGTCTTCACTGCGTGGTAATGACCGGGTTGGTGGCTGGCACTGTCTTATAGCAATTAAGAATGTTTTAATGAAGCCCTCTCTCCCAGACCATTTACAGACAGTAGTTAAAACTCAATATACAGCAAGGACAATCATTATGGTTTTATGTTTTACAAAAAGGGTGGTACAGTGTGTATAATTTAGGCTTGTTTCTTGCGTACATGTAAACAAAATGTAGAAGCGTCTCCATTTTAGTAGTTACTTACAGTAGGTTGTTCATTAGCATAATTTATGAGTAAGGAGCTTGCACATTGACCTTGGTGACCTGTTTAGTTGTACACTATGTAGTAGCTTGTCTGCGATATAATTATGGCTTGCTTCCGTGGGAAAATTTGTTATGACATGTGCATTGTCTTTCGTCTTGCTCATTCAGGGCCTCTTTGAATGGAATATCTTGCAATTTGAACCCAAAACTTTTTGAATAATTTTCTGTTTCAAACTCAAACTGTACAATGTACATTGTTTCAAACTCCCCCCAAAAAAGGGCTGCGGAAAAAAGTATTGACTTATATTGTGACCACAGCCAAAAGGGTAAACCACATTCTGTTACCTTGTTGATAAGGCCTTTGCGTGCACAAGTGGACTTTACGTGGGGGAACTTCAAGACTCTACATGTACATGTACATGTATGTAATGTAAATGGTAGATGGCAGCAAGGTGTACTTTTACGGAATAGGGCCTAATAATAATAACAGGTATTTAGAAATGCTGATCATAGCAAACTTCATCACGGCGCTTACAAAAAACTAAAAATGAACAGTAAACAAAAAAGTCTTATCGGAAAAGCTACATATACAATGTTTGAAAAGAATGAGAAAAAGAGAAAGTTTCAGAAGTTTTTTAAATTGGTCTGTGGATTTTACGGCTTTCATGAAGGAAGGGGTTACAGTGAATGTGCGATTGCCAGATTTGCTAAGGGTCCTAGGAACATGGTAAGCAAAAATGGGTCTCTAGAAGAGCAAAGATTAGGGTGAGATGGGTCATGAAAAGTAAACAGTTCTTGATATATAATGGCGTCTAGCCATGGAAGGCTTTAAAAACAAACAAAAGTACTTATGAAATAATTGTTAATTTTTATATTATGTACAACGAGTTCTGGTGATGGACACATTTCTGTCACCAGTAAAGAAGTCGTCTGAGCCTTGTGTCTAAAGAAAGTGTCTCATTTGGAGCCTTGTGTTTGTGCTGCTTGTCATGATAACCTGTTATCTAGTATTGTACATGTTCCAACATTTCCATGCAGGCCTGATACATTACTTCACTGAGGTGGCAGAGGCAGTTCCCTTTGTGCCCTGCCTGGTCATTGCCTTGGTGCCCCTCGCGGGCCTTTCCCCCGGAAGCATCAGGCCTGCACATGTGTGACTGTGTTTAACCAGTTTCAAGTGGGGGGGGGGGGGGGGGGGGGTGGCAGCGAGGGGCATTACAAGACCATACTTCAGGCCAGTGGCCACTCAATCATTTTAGGCGGCTGAATGAAAATGACCTGGGCCCATTTCAAATGAAACAGAAAACAACCACAGTTGACATTGTTAAATACAAAGCCATGGTTGGGTTGTGAATTAAGGGATGGACTCTGTGGTGCATCTAGTCAAGTTAACAATACCGTAGCAGGCATTGTATTCTTCCTAGTGTAGTCTGATTTCCCCATTTGTTTTGCCTATGGGAAAAAAGAAAAAATTGTGATTTATTAAATACGTAGTTTGAAATGTCTATTATTAAAGCCTAGACGATGTGTTCATGTACATGTAGGTCGGTCCTTTTACTCAGTATTATTCCTACTTTTTTCCAAGGACTAACGTGACATCTTGTTTCTTTTCCTCCACAACAGTATGAGTCAACACTCCATTGACATTTTAGCCCTTAACCTCCAGGAAGCCATCAAATTTCAATTGTGCATAATTATTGTAACTTAACCTCTCACAAATTGTACTTTGAAGGAACTGATAACCCATCAGCAGTCGGCATCCCTAACTTGGCTTAAATGCACCATTGAATCTATCAAAATCAAAGCAAAAAAACTCTGCTGTGGGCTGTGACAGCTCCAATCTATCTAATCCACATTATGTGTAATGTAGGCCTACATAAACGAGTTTATCAACCATTTTTTAAAACAATGATATACAATACATGTATCAAAATGTGACCAGTTAAAGAACTAGTGACTAGTTTTACTAGTACCCCAGACCTTATTGTCATTGTCTGCTCTGATAATGTTGCATCAAAAGAGTTGCTTGCTGCAATGGCATTCTTTGCAACGCATACTTCGGCCTCGATTTGAACCATCTCGTGACTAGTGAAGAAGTCCAGACTTTTTGAAGCACAACTAGTCGGGTAGTGGATTCACTAGTCGCCCAATTGTACTCCCACGACAGAAAGTTTCTTAGGGGCTCAGATGTTCGTGTATGCCACAACTACTAATTATGTCATTCTTTTTCTCCCTCGCTCTCTCTATCAGTAACCCTCCGCTGTGCGACGAAGATCTACCTCCCGGTGAATGGTTGTGTCACAAGTGCACGGTAGCCCCTGAGGTAGGTTTGGCCTGATTGGTGTGCACAGTACATCCATGTAATTCCTTTCTTCACAAGGTTTCTTACAATGTTTTCTAGGTTTCTTTAACAAGGTTTGTGAGAAAGGGGGCTTGAAGTTAGGCGGGAGCTTGTGTTGGGCATTGGAATTTTTTCCACGTGGTGGAAAAAGCACACTGTGGCGAACTACAAACAGTGGTGTCTCGGAAAATTCAAGACTTCAAGTGCATACATGTACTTACATGTACATGTGTAGTGTAATTCAACAACAAAAGTATCAGTTGTTTTGTGAGGGTTAATTTATTTCATAGCTGAACAAAACTTAAAAAGGTAGTAGTCAAATCTATGTGGAAACAGGGTAACCGAAGCCTTATTTGCAGTCTTCATAATCACTAATAATCATTATGTCAAAAAACTTACATCAAGGGGTCCTAAAACAGCAAATTTTCAAACAACAATACATGTCCAAAATAGTAAAAACTCGAGACTTGTTCAAAAGAGGCACAGACACTTGTGTCGCAAAAACCATGCCAGATACAAGACCCTTCCAATTTCTGGTGATGCAATTTCAGGTTGTGTATTGCATCATTGCAGAGGCAGTGGGTTTAGAGTAAGGTGTTAAACAAGGCAGGCAAGCCAGTTTTTAAGAATGGTTTGTACACCCCATACCTGATTATTATTTACAAATGAGAAATGTAACACCCAGATGGTCAAAATGGGGGCAAAATCCACAAGATCACAGGACTTGGAGCTCAGAATCTTTACTGGACCGGGATTTTATTCACAACACAGGAATAAAAATGAAAAGGTACTAGAATAAAAATGAGAACATGGGTAGCTATCTAGATTGATCTTGTATGTTGTGTGGGTGATACTACGCAGGATTGAAAATACTTGTGAGACTTAAACTAAACAGTACTGAACTGAACATCATTCTTTTGAGACAAAGATGTTGAAAAAAAAAAAAAAAAAGACCACCGGACTTGTCCTGTCTTGAGTTTACTGGCCCTACACTAAAATCACTGACCTTGGGCCAGTGGTGCAGTGGAAAAATTGAGCCCTGGAATAAGCTTGGGCGATATCACGATATTATCGAATATCGCGATATTAATTTGGAAACGATTTCGATATCGGATGGATTTGGTTTTAATCGAAATATCGATATATCGCGATATATCACAATAATCGCGATAATCGCGATATATTGCAATATCGATTAAATATCGCGATGTATTTGCTAGCTGAGACATCCTGCACCCCATAGGTTTGGAGTAAAACCAGAAGAATAGGTCATTAGAACACCTCTCTTAAGCTATGACTGTCTCTTCTACAACTTTCACTTGGAGTTTGAAGACTGATGATGTCAAATTTCATTAATCGCTATTATATTGAATATCGCGATATATTGTTGGCAATATATCGTGAATAAAATAAATCGATATCGCCCAAGCTTACCCTGGAATTGTCTAGGTTTTGTGTTAGTCAGGATCATCTGAAAATGTGCTGAGATCAGCATGATACCATTGCCAGTGCAAAAACACGTCACTTTCTATTCAATACCCAATCAATGATTGCACTGTACACAACCAATACAGTAGTTCAGCATGATAGACGTACATGTATGTGAGCTCTGAGGGTGTACTTTACATTCTACAACGACATTAAGTTGTCAGATTCAACCAGCAGAACAGTACAAGCCTCTGTGCTATTTAAAGTGATAGTGACTTTGGTTTCTTGGTTGTCTGTCCATCCGTCATTGAATAAGACATGCATCCATTACTGCTGCTACATGTAGTCATTGTGATTGGTGGGCAGTGAGCAGTTGGCAGTGACTCACCAGAGCAAAGGCTCTGCACATTTGCTGCATAATCATCTTAGTGCAGTACATACATTGGGAACATTACACAAGGATGTCTTGTGGGAAATCATGCACATGATATTGTATGGTTTATGTGCAGTTGCTTGGTTACCCTGGCAATGGCAATAGCTATAAATGTGTAAATAACAATTTTGTCTACGGAAAATCAACAAGACGGCACGAAATGTTTGCTGAATCATCCCTGACAACTGAACAGTTTATACTTGAACAATAATTACACTAAGACTAGGCCAAACTACAGAGTATTTATCTCATAATTGGTTCTTTTGGTATTACATATACCCAAGTACATAATTTCATTACGCAATATAATTTATAATTATTTATCATACACAATTTGTTTTCTGTCAAGGTGTCACACAGTGCATTGAGGTACAGAATAAATTTCAGTTTAATTTCACAAAAAAAATCTAGAGGAAACCACACAGAATGCTCCAGATTGCACAGTAGAGCTTTTAAACCCAAGATAAACACCAAGTAGAAAACATTTTGAAGACCTTGTTTCAGTTCAGTGTGCTTCGGCCAAACATCCCAAAATTTGAGTCCAAAATACTCCACAGTTGTGAAAAAAACCTGGGCACTTGAACATCATATTGACTGGTCCTCAGGTGTATATTAAATTGACATTCATAAATACCTCAACAGTTTCGCTATTCCTATTGGTGGAGAGTGCGTCACATGGGTGTGTTTAAACCTTTGGTTATGACCAGTAAAAAGTGTTGAAACATGGGCGTGACACGCGAGTTTGCACCTGTGTTTATAAGACAGTTTCTTCATTCCTATTGATCGAGAGCAACGGCCGAGACAGTTGTGCCACATCACGCGATACGCATGACGCGTACAGCATTCCCTTATAAGGAGTTGTTTACCCGAGGGCCTTGACGGGGTCTTACCATTCATAGCTGGAGGAGTGTCGTTTTGAAAGAAATCATTGAAAAATTATAATTTTGCATTCTTTTTACTTTTTGACCATAAGTGTTGATGTTTTTTGACCGAAAAGGTATTTATGAATGGGAATCAAAGTGTGTTGAATCGGTTTTCAACGAGTGGTTTAAACCCGCCGAGGCCTGGTTCTTGATAATTAACCTTGACTTCGTCTCGGTAAAATGATCAAGAACCAGGCCTCGTTGGGATTAAACCACTAGTTGAAAACCTCATCACCACACATTGATTCCCTTATTTGGCCAGCCAGCAGATCACTGTTAAGGGGGATAATTTACAATGTCAATGTTTGCCCCTTTCAAAATTGTAGATGAATGTAATTGATATGAATAAAGTCTCAACTACAGAGTGTATGCAGGTTAAATAAACAGCTTGCACATTATGCAGTCTGTCTGTAATGTACATTGTACATGATGCAGTTTTCAGTATTTAAGAACTGGCTTGTCAAGAAGAAACACACATTAATGTAAGCAGCCTTGTGTTACAACCAGTGTACACTCACCATGGTCAAGCGGTTAGACTGCAGGAAATGCACTCGAAGGGTTGTGAGTTTGAATCCGGGCAATTGATTGATTTATGCAATTCATAATGACAATTTAAAATTAAAAAAAATGGGCGTATTAACATTCTTTTTAATCTTTGTGTCACGTCCAAATGCTTATTTCTGGGCAAGTGAAGTCAAACACAACTTCATCAAAGCATTTCAGACAGTAATGCAAGATTTGAAAATAAAAGTGGGCATATTTACAACCTTTTTAATTTTTTGTTTCACATCCAAATGCTTCTTTGGCTTAAAAAAACTGGGAAAATTAAGTTTGAGTCAAACACAACTTCTTCAAAGCATATCAGATGGGAAAATTTTTCACAAACACTTACAAATACCAGTGCCAACTGTTCTAAAATTTATATGTAAACTTATATGTCTAGGGCAAAAAACAACTTTTGCGCACATTTAACTTGAGATTTAATTATTTCCCAAATATTTTCAGCCTCAAGACGACGATGCAAGCTCAGTCACGTCGACAAAATCAGAAAAGGACAAACAAGCTAAGCAGCCAGTGGTAGCCACATCGGGTAAGATTCCGTCTGCAGGAGCTAAGGTCCCTGCAGTCGCCAAGGTGGTAGCCCCTGCTGCACCCAGTAAGCCAACGATGAGGTTGAATGACCGACTGATGAGAGAGAACAAGCCCTGTCTGAGGCTGGTACAGCTACAGGCTTATAGGTGGGTAACTCAATGTAGTTGGTGTGTAATTCTTGCTTTGGGGTTTATAGATGGCAATCCAATCCATGAAATCCCGCCTCCGTATTGTACTGACCAATCACAACTGCTAAGGCATGCCCAAAGTCCAGCAAATTGTTCAATTCCAATTCCAATTTGAAAACAATCTGCTGCAATTTAGATTTTCACTTTATAAAATGGGAGTATCTATCATTAGGTAAGGTTTGCAGTAGCACCATCTCTTTTGAGTAGTGTTCGTTCGGAAAACCACCTATTCTTATTAATTTTTGAACTTTTCAACACTGCTGTAAAGAGATTTACACATTTAGATTGATGCATCAACCATATTTTATGTTGTGCAGTCAATTGCTTTGCAGGGTCAAACGCGCTTTGATGTTGTGATTGCTGTTTTTGTCTTTCACTGGTAGATAACTTAAACAATACAAATCAACTTTATACAAAAATAATTTTATACAAATCTCCAGGATTCTGTTGAAAGTTCCCTGAAATCAAACCAATCTTTCCACGTTCTGATAACCAAATTTAACAAAAATTTAACCAAATCTCCCTGGGCCTGATTGTTATACAAACTTTCCCTAATTGCAAGATGCAAATGTTGGTAGCTCTGGTGTACAGACATAGGATATGCTATTTTTATCTCTTCAATATGTTAAAGGCAGTGGACACTATTGGTAATTACTCAAAATAATGATTAGCATAAAACCTTACTTTGTGATAAGTAATGGGGAGAGGTTGATGGTATAAAACATTGTGAGAAACAGCTCCCTCTGAAGTGATGTAGTTTTCGAGAAAGAAGTGATTTTCCACAAATTTGATTTCAAGACTTCAGATTTAGAATTTGAGGTCTCGAAATCAAGCATCTGAAAGCACACAACTTCGTGTCACAAGGGTGTTTTTTCTTTATGTAATCCACCATATATATAAACTGACAAACCTGTAGAAGTTTGAGATCGATCGGCTATCTGGGTCACGAGAGAATAGTGAAAAACTGATCAAAAATTTTGCATTGCCAATGCCAAAACAAAAATGAATAAACTGCTCCCTTCGCGATTAACTCCAAACGCGAAGTTAGACTATTTGTTTCTCATCAAATATGAAATTTCCAACATAAATATTTCAAGGAATGTTTTCTACTATCATCATCATTAGACCATGTAAGTTTTATGTAAATCTGTGATCTTCACGATTTTTGTTTCTTACCAATTCTGTAACGTTCCTTTAAACATTTGATAGAATGAATTGTAATCAACCATTTCCTTCCACTACAGAGAGGCACAGAAGGAAGTCCAACAAGCTAAGACCCAGCCAGGAAGGCCGACCACGCCGGTAATTGCTGCACTCGTTCCCGACGAGCCCTCCACAAGCTCTGCCCCAACCACCAGGACGCGGCTAGCCCGCCTTGAAGCCAAACGAGACCTCAGATCCACCCTGGAGAAGCCAGTACAAGATGCTAGGACGGCTGACCTCAAGGCCAAGCGAGATATCAGACTCGTTCTGGAGAAGATGGGGGAGAAGATGGGGGAGGTGCCAATGGCAAACGCCCCGGACAGTCCGAAGCACGTCGGGGAAATCAAGAATCCATTCCAGATGTTAGTGAAGGCTGCGGAGATACAGAATCCTGTACAGTTTGGTCTGCCAGGGAGTTACATGGTGTTTGCCCCATTGCCAGGTAAGTGTGTCAATCATTTATCTCTATTATATAGCACATTTCCTTTAGTATAGGGGACTTTTATGAGGAGAGTAAATTTGTATTGTAACTTTGCAAGGAGCACCACAGTAAAAGCACAGGGCACGATGGTAATTACTGTGGCTGCTTTTGGGTTAATGGCAGGCTTGATCTAACACCACCCAAAATGTATTCTAATGGTTTAGACTCGCACACCAAAGTGCATTTCACTGGTTATGTGTGACAACAAAACATAATAAAATTAAAGCAAACAATTCTAGGATATACTCAAGAGGTCAAAATCATCCTTGAAAATGGTTTAGTAATTTGATACGTACATAGTTATCCCTTCTGAATGTGATTATTAGACAAATAGTGATTGTTAATTATTGCAGTGGTTGAAACTGCTTTGGTGCACAGCCACAATCATGTGTATACACTTCAGGCCCTGGACTTCTCTCTTGAAGGGGCATGGCAGTTTTTCTTGAGCAAAGGGGAATCTCTATAAGGAAAGTGTGAATTCGTACTTGGCAAAGGGCACTACAGTAAAAGCACAAGGCGCCATGGTAATTACTATGGCTGATGTCAGTTTAATTAAGGCCTGGGAGATGTTCAGAAGTCAAAATCCTCTTTCAAAATGGTTTTGATATAGTAATCCCATCTGAAGGAGACAATTATACAAATAATAAATGTTAATGAGTGCAATGGTGAGAATACATTATTTTGAGAGAATTTTCTTAACCCATACACTCTTGCTTTGCTGAGCCATTCCACCAGCTTTATTCCACTCAGTGCATCTCTTTGGAACTCCTTGCCTGTTGTATTGCTTCCCTCCATCCTACTTATGTACATCAATTCCTACCTTCAGCTCCCCCGAGTTATTTTCATCTTAAACACTGTTCTTCCTGTAGCCTCTTACCAGGGGTGGCTTTTAGCATTGTTTGATGCAAACTTGCATAATTTTTTTTTTTAAATCCATCTTTCATATTGATTAGCATTATGTAATATTTGTCTGTATAACACTTTCCAGGAAGTAGCAGAAAAAGGCGGAAAGAAGAATTGTCCAAAAACTTCAAGAAGCCCCATGAGATAGACAATGGTATAGTCCCTTTACCAGCCAAGTTGTGCTTTCAGTGTAACAAGTAAGTGTCTTGCTTTGTGGTAGACGAAGGTGTCCTGAAAAAGTGCATATTTTCTCCCCAAATATTAACAAAAGTCACAAGTTTGCCTTAAAGGTAGTTGACACTATTGGTAATTACTCAAAATAATCATCAGCATAAAACCTTACTTGGTAACGAGTAATGGGGAGAGGTTGATAGTATGAAACATTGTGAGAAACGGCTCCCTCTGAAGTGACGATAGTTTTCGAGAAGTAAGTAGTTTTCCCCGAGTTTGATTTCGAGACCTCAAGTTTAGAATTTGAGGTCTCGAAATCAAGCATCTGAAAGCACACAACTTCGTGTGACAAGGGTGTTTCTTTCTTTCATGGTTATCTCGCAACTCTGATGACCAATCGAGCGCAAATTTTCACAGGTTTGTTATTTTATGCATTATGTTGAGATACAGCAAGTGAGAAGACTGGTGTATGAAATTTACCAATAGTGTCCAGCGTCTTTAACATTGATACAGGCAAGATATTCTTCCTACTTTAGTCTTTCTGATTCTTGTGCAAAAATTCTGAAAAATACCAGCCTTGAAAGTTTACAAAAGCCCATTCAATGTGTACATGTAGGTCAGCCTTTGTACGCAAGAAAATGTCCTACTTTTTTTCAACAGTTATCCATTGTGATTGGTCAAGGGGAAATCAGAATGGCCATGTTTAAACACACTATAAAACATGTGTTTTAAAGTGACTCGATCTCAACCGTCTGTTTAAAACAATAAAGGACCTTGTGCAATAAAGGACCTAGTGCAATAAGGACATTGCCTTCAGCTTTGTCCTTTATCACATGGCCGCGACCATGTCGGTTTTCACCAGCCATTTATTCCCTTCTTATTGTCAACAGGTTTACATTAAACTTACACAGTTTGAAGATAATGACAGTAGAAACCTTCCCTTAAAATATTATTTGCTGAGGTGCTGTAGTGTTTTTGAGAAATGAGGTAAACAAGGTCACGAAAATAAGTTTTACATGCTAAAATAATTTTAGTTACTAGTTTTACTCATTTCTCAAAAACTACAGCACCTTAGTTTGTAATATTTTAAGGGAAGCTTTCTACTATCATTATCTTCAAACCGTGTAAGTTTAATCACAATCTGTGGACATTGTGTTTTGTGTCCAAAAAGACCCTTTAGTATAATAGCAGGCCTGATACTTCACGGAGGCAACAAAGGCGATTGCCCCCGTGTCCCCTGGTCATTGCCTTGGTGCCCTTGAAATGCTCCAGTACAAATTTGCATATTCATCATTGGGTGCCCTTTACCAAGACAAAAATGCCTTGGTGCCCTTGCCCTTTCATAAACAAAGCATACAGCCCTGTAATGGTATATCTTTTTGTTGTGGTGTTTCAGGAGCTGCCGCCTAAGTCCCTTGATACAGTGTGACTACTGCCCTCTATTGTACCACAAAGACTGTATCAATCCTCCATTGACTGCCATGCCGACCGGCAGATGGATGTGTCCAAACCATCCTGAACACTCCATGGTAAGTGACTTCAAGACTAGAGCATTTTATTCACGTTTATCATATCATGGCCTTCTTGTTCTCTCTATCTTTCTTAAAAAGTTGCATCCCCTGGCTGCCGCTTCCTAGGTTGTATCATAAACTTGGGTTTGATCCTTAGCTACACGGCAGCTAACAGTTGGGAGACCGCTAAGAATAGAAGAAAATCCAGTGTGGCCCATTTTGAACACTGATTTCAGTGCCGAGCCAGTAAACTCAAGACATGACAATGGTCTTGTTTGTTTCAATTCAACGTCTTTGTCTCAAAATAATGATGTTCAAATGTTGAGTTTAAGTCTCACAAATATCTTTCAATCCTGCTGAGTATCACTCGGACAACAGAAGAGATAAATATCCTCATATAGTTTTGTTCAAATAAAACAGTCTATTTGGTCAAACTATGTTCTCATTCTGATTCTAGTCTGTTTCTTATTTTGAACCTGGTTTTTTAAATAAAGGCCTGGTCCAGTAAAGATGAAGAGCTACAAGTCCTGCTGTCTTGTGTTTTTGTATACCAAAATTGGAGCCCTGAGTTTTAAGAACTGTGATATTTTTATTTTGTTACAGACTGGTTTTCAAGGAGTCCATTACACCGAGCGTTGTCGTATCTTCAATGAATTCCACGGCCGGCTAGACCAAAACGCCATCAAACTCCGCTTCATGCACAAACTAAGAAGTACGGGCCCGCCCCCGAAGCATAAAGAGAAGGTGGTCAAGCGGCCGGCGATGGTGGTGCCCAAGGCCATCAAGTGTCAGTATGCCCTCCCTCCACCGTCGTTGCCTCTTCCTAACGAGAAGCCTAGATTAGTGTGTATGACACCAGAGGGATTCAGGTCTAACAGTGTTGTCTGTTCACCGGAGGAACAGGAAGAGGTAAGCAGGCCTGTTATGTGTTCAAAACTTCATTCATTGCTTAACATTTAGGCATCCCCCCAAAAAATGTTACGTTGGCGTAACCCGAACTACCCTAAAAATTACTGCCGACCCTAGATATTTTAATTTTTTTCCAGGGAAGAATTTTTTTAATTTAAATCAATTAAATACATAAAAATTAAATAAATGTCATCAAGAGTTTAAAAGTATACTATTTGTTGTGTGTAGCCTTGTTTTCTTTTGTTGTCGTGTATACTACTGGCTTAAACAATTAGAAAGCGTGTCATTTTCGTTGTTGGAAGGGGAAAAAAATATTTTAAAAATCCCCACCTACCTTATTTTTGGGGGGCCTGATACGCCAATTAATTTTTCATTATGCCTTAGCAAAGCTGCCAGTTCTCCCTGATTCTGCATAAAGGTCACCTGGAAATAAACCAATCTTTCAATGTTCTCAACAAATTTGACAATCCCCTTGATTGCGGAAACCTTTTTCGTATTACATACACATTTATGTTGAATGTAAATATTGCCCTGATTGTTACACAAAATCTCCCTGATTGCAAGATGCAAATGTTGGTTGTCTGCATGTAGCTGAAAAACTTTACTGCGTTTCTTTTGTGGAAGAGTTGACAGTGTTATTGAATTAGGGTTCCTCAATTGGTATTTTTTGCCAAAAATTTGCTTTGCTAAGTGATGTGCTGAGATATTTTTTCTGTGCATGGCAGCTGAAATAAATTAAGCTTCAAGCCTCGATCAAGGAACAGTTTTGTTTTCATTTGACTCTCAAACCAATCATGGGATAGTTGAAATTATGTTATATTTTTTTACAGTGGTTGAAGTGTGTGACAGCCTTACAAACGAGTATAACAAGGTACATGGTCAAGAAGCAACTACCTAAGGATCCAATCAGACCAAAGATCATCACCACCTCCTCACTGTCCAAACCCACACACTCTTCAGCTGCAAACAGTCCTGCCTCATTACATAGTTCGACAACACCTCTGCACTCCTCGAGTAGGACCCCAATCCCAACACATAGCACCTCCACGACGTTAGCGGAGAAGAGACTTGAAAGCACGATTGATTCGAGTCAAAGCAAAGTAGACCTCAAGCACAGAGAGATCAAACTGAGCAATGGACCCGTGCCGCTACAAAACGGTCCAGTGACAATAAATAAAACCTTAGGACACAAAATTGAAGGGACCTTGAATACCATCGTAGTGAAAGAGGCTGGTATGACAAACCACACCTTGTTGAAAACCAAGGCAGGAGAAACGTTACCCCATAATAATTTAGGACTTAAAGTCGTGACGATATCGAACAAGAATGATTCTATGGTGAATATGGCCAGTCCGGTGAATGGATCGATGGTTGGAAAGTCACTTGTGAACTCAGTTAGCAAAGCCAACCCAGCTGTTATTCATAAGATTATATCCACGTCGGCATCGAGTAAAGGATTGACGACGGGGCCCAGTTTGCCCAGAGCAACGAGTCATCAATCAGTCCACCCTAATGCAAAAATGGAAGGGTCTCAGTCACTGGTCAATAGGTCAGGTGGCATAGGAGCCACTGCGAAGGTTACTATAGCAACGACCGGAGGGGTGACTCTATCGTCGGCCCAGGGGAAAATAGTCACTGTCTCAAATGGGGGTGAGTTGAAATTTTTTTTTTGAATCTGGGCCCAATTTCATAGAGCTGCTTATAATAGCTAATCAAATTTGTTAATAGATTTCTGCTAAGGCAACATATGCAGGATATCATTCACAGAGCTGCCAACTCTTTCGGATTTTGCGGAAGACTCACGTATTTGACGGCAATCTTCCGTCATCCCGCAAGCAGTCAAAATCTCCCGGATCCCCAACCTGTTAATGAAAAAATAATAAAATTGACGAATTTCCTAGCCCTCCGCCGTGGCCCGTGTGTGTATAACGTTTGCGCGCGTGCATATTTAATTGCATACATTCGCAGAAAAAGTTGTTCTAACCGTAGTTTCGTCTTCTGCGCATCCATACATGTGCATGCTATGTTTGGCACTGATCAACCTCGCCACCATGGGTAGCGCGCTATATCGATACCTCTCGTCACTAACCCCTGGAATAGATGATTGCACTTACAGTGGCGTAATACTCGTGTGGGATCGTTACGACGCACTGCCCACGATCGAGCAAACGACGCTGCTACATCGTACACCACTGGGAACGTGGTTGGGAATGTAAAGCAAAATGGCGCCGCCCAGCAGAGCAACTGGTAAGTCGCTGAAGAAAATTAAATACGCTCAAAAATACAAAGAAGACTACCACAAAGAATGGCCTTGTATAAAGAAATCATCAAAGGATGAAAACCATGCCTTTTGCACTACGTGCAATATTCTTTAGTAATATTTCAAATGTATATGTCTGTACATGAATATTGGTTTTTATGTCCGCAAAAATCGTCATGACGCGTGCTGAGATTGAGTCTTTCTGACTTAAAATAAAATCTTCCTGATTTTCAAAAACCAATGTTGGCAGCTCTGCATTGACAGAGGGTAGATGTGAGATAGTATTTGGGGGTGGTAACCTTATTCTGGTAAGCAGAATTATTTTGTACTCTGCTCCTTATTGCGCTTAAGTCTATCAAGTTAGGCCCGTGGCCCAGTTTCATAGGGCTGCTTAAGCACAACAAGTAGCTAAGCACAACAAAACTATGCTGACCAGAAAATTGTTACGCAATATTTTCTGTTTAAGCAGCTCTATGAAATTTTGCCCTGGTCTATTAGCTTGCTACCTCTCCTTTTAATTTTATGAAAAGGTTTGCACATGAAAAAAACAGAGATGAAGTGCGCAATGATTGAGGGTGTTACATGATTCAGTAATGATGGAAGAACTTCTGAAAGATGTTAAAGGGAAGGTACACCTTTGGTAATTACTCAAAACAAATATTAACTTAAAAACTGACTTGGTAACGAGCATTGGGGAGCTGTTGATAGTATAAAACATTGTGGGAAACGACTCCCTCTGAAGTAACGTAGTTTTTGAAAAAGAGGTAATTTCTCATTAAAATAATAAAAGACTTCTAGCTAGAAGTCTTTTATTCTTATCTGAAAGCACACAAATTCGTCCAACAAGGGTGTTTTTTCTTTCATCATTTTCTTGCAACTTCGATGACCAATTGAGCCTAAATTTTCACAGGCTTGTTATTTTATGGTTATTAGTGAATACACCAAGTGAGAAGACTGGTCTTTGACAATAACCAAACGTGTATCTTCCCTTTTAGTTTGATTTGGGCTGGTTTTTGCAACCGTTCGATTGTTTTAATCCTATATAAATAGGTATTGGACAATAGAACAAACATGTGCAGATTGAATTGAGGTGGTAGCGTTTTTGAGATATCGCTGAAGAAGCTGCAGTGCCTCTTACCCGATCGTTTTTATGGTCATTAATTTTTGGGTGTTCATCGAAATATGAAACTGCTTAAAAGACACTGGACACTATTGGTAATTGTCAAAGACCAGTCTTCTCACTTTGTGTGTCTCACTTTGTGTGTCTCAACATATGCATAAAATAACAAACCTGTGAAAATTTGAGCTCAATTGGTTGTAAGTTGCGAGATAATAATGAAAGAAAAAACACCCTTGTCAAACGAAGTTGTGTGCTTTCAGATGATTGATTTCGAGACCTCAAAATCTAATTTGTGGAAAATTACTTCTTTCTTGAAAAATACATTACTTCAGTGGGACCATTTCTCACAATGTTTTATACTGTCAACAGCTCTGCATTACTTGTCACCAAGTAAGGTTTTATGCTAATAATTATTTTGAGTAATTACCAATAGTGTCCAGTGCCTTTAAGAAGTATCATAATTGCCTATTGAGGATGATTACAGTTTTTTTGTAATTGAATTCAATGTTGGTGTTGTTTGTTTTAGCAGGAGGCAGTAAATCAAGTATTGTAGGCAGCTCAGGGAATGCCACCACATCATCCAAAGTGACCACAGCGTCTCTCAGCTCCTCACCAGCAATTATTAACCTCAATAGCACACTGCAGTCCTGTGTAGAGGGAAGTGGAGGTAAAGCATTTATTAGTTTTAGTGTATAGGTTTTGCTCTGCGAATGAGAAGCCAATTTTACCACCGAACGATTCTATTTTGCACTATTTATCAAAATGACCGAGAAAACCTTTACACTGGCGTACAAATATACAAATGTATACATACAGATACAAAGAAGCAAAATATATAAAAAATACCAAGCCAGTGACTGGCAAGGAAGAACAGGTGACCAGTACCTCTACAAAGCCGTCCTGCCACTACTGTTTAGATTGCATAGTTTGTTTGTTTAGATGATCTTCCCGTCAAGGGAACTCAGCTAACTCCCACAAGGGGATATAAACACTAAGCCTGTGCAACTAGTTCGAAGTTGCAACTGTTAATTGCATTGTTGAGTCATGACTTCAGAGGGAGCCGTTTCTCACAATCTTTTATACTATCAACAGCTCTCCAATGCTCATTACCAAGTCAGTTTTTAAGTTAATATTTATTTTGAGTAATTACCAAATGGGTACCTTCCCTTTAAGGCCTGGGCCTGTTCAGAAGTCGAATTCCTCCTTCAATGTATATTGGGAATTAAAAACTAGTGATTGTAGTATCTGTGCTTTTTGGATTTTTTTTTTAGATGTGGAGCTTAGTAAGCTAGACGAGAGGCTGGTTCAGATTCTAGCCTGGCAAAGGCTGCAACAACTTTTACCTCAAAAGGTATGTTTTTTTATTGTTAATTAGGTAGATTTTTTTTTCAGGCATAAAATGACACAACGCCCATGGCCTCTACTAACTCTGGTTTTGGCCTTGGTGCCTTTATAAAAGCTTCCTATTCGGTGTTAAGCTTTTCCAATGGAAGTGCTCTTTGCAAAATGAAAATGGCCTTGCCCTCTCAAATGCTATTAGGTATAATTTATCGACCATGTGAACTTTGTTTACAATAAGTGTGACCTTGTATATTCTTTGTATATTCTGGCAGGTAAGATACTACACAGGTCATATGGGAAAGTTGACATTTTGTGTCATAATTTCCGCATAAATCAACAAAGAATTATGAAAGTAAAAGCTGGACAAGTTTTGAGATGTGCCCCCTTTCATCATATCAAAAGTTGATAAGAATTAGACAGTGAAATCTTTATAAAATATAAGGTTTTATGATTTCTACCATTATGGCTGTGTACAAGTTTCGCCTGCAGGAAGTCCAGGCTCTGTGGCCCTTTTGTAAACATGTGATGTCACAGGTCACATCGTCTATACACTGACTTTAAGCTTTTCCAATGGACGTAACCTTTGCAAAATTAAATTGGACTTGCCCACTCAAAGATGATATTCCAGGCCTTTATTATGTCATGTACAATATTGTATGATGGCTTATAGTTCTTGCATAGTCTTCATCATCAGAATGATGACATCAATTAAAGGAACATTACAGAATTGTTTTTGCTGACAAAACAGTTGCTGGCAGTGTAAGCACTTTATGTAATCCACCATATACATAAACTGACAAACCTGTAGAAGTTTGAGATCGATCTGCCATCTGGGTCCCGAGAAATTAGTGGAAAACTTATTCACATTTTTGCATGACATCGGTGCAAAGAGAAAAATTAATAAAACGCTCACTGAGCGATAAACTCTAAACAAATATGACATTTCAGACAATAATATTTCATGGGATGTTTTCTCTTATCATCATCATTTGACCATGTAAGTTTTATGTTAATCTTTAATCTTCACGATTTTTGTTTTTTACCAATTCTGTAACGTTCCTTTAACACTTATGAGCGGCACTTTCACAGAATAATTATTTTGTACCAAGTTTCTAGTCGGACATTTAAGGCATCCATTATTGATCACTTTGTGTCACTTTCACGTGAACTTTGTTCTTGTTTTTTCCCCCTGCAGCCCCTTCCAACCTCAGCTACGATCAAGAAGCAACACATGGTCAACAATACCACCACACCAACAAGTAGCAATACACTCAGGCCATCGCCACCACTGCCAGCGTTTAGTAATCAGATCAAAGCGAGGGCGCTGTTCTGTCCCCTGACGGGTCGGGGGTCGGGTTCGCCCGTACCGATGTGCTACAGGTCGTTACATATAGGCACTGGTGAGTGTGATATGTTAGTTGGACACAACCTGTAGTTGTTATTATCCGTTCATGAGAAAATGAAAGTGACATTCATTTGAAAGGAAAAGTAATAACAGATACATGTAATTTTAATTACAAAAACTTAAAAGTTTTGAATATACAAGGGATGGTCTTTTGAAGGGAAGGTACACATTTGGTAATTGTCAAAGACCAGTCTTCTCACTTGGTGTATCCCATCATAACCATAAAAAAACAAGCCTGTGACAATTTGGGCTCAATTGGTCGAGGTTGCGAGTAAATGATGAAAGAAAAAACACCCTTGTTGGACGAATTTGTGTGCTTTCAGATAAGAATAAAAGACTTCTATCTAGAAGTCTTTTGTTTTTTTAGTGAGAAATATTACCTCTTTCTCAAAAACTAAGTTACTTTAGAGGGAGTCATTTCCCACAATGTTTTATACTATCAACAGCTCTCCAATGCTCGATACCAAGTCAGTTTTTAAGTTATTATGGTTTTTTGAGTAACTACCAAATGTGTACCTTCCCTTTAACTAAACTTTTGTCAAAACTTGTTCAAATAGTGACAAGCCCCAAGGTAGACCCTTAAGGAACATTGCA